>NC_134485.1:270783640-270941140 GCF_040206685.1 Ascaphus truei | reverse complement strand
CACCGACAGGGCTTGTGCCCACTGACACATGTGAGCAAGTTGGTAGACACTGCACAAGTGATGGTTGGTCTGTTTCATGTGTGTCTTTTTTTGTTTGTGTCCAAAAACTGGTCAGTAGTAACTGCTTGTGCTGTTTTGTTTTTGTCGCCTCCTTTGTAGGTGTCAGCTCCTGATTTTGTACAGATGGCAGCGGTAGGATGTCGTCAGGAACCTGCACAGCAATGTCTGCTACTTGAGCGGTAACATTCGGACCTGGGGAATGAAGCTCAGATGCATGTGGTGAAAAATTACCAGCATGTAAAGATCCTGCCTGTGAGGTGTTGAAGTTTAAATGTGGTACAGTAGTCATTCTCAAGTAATTTGCTTGGGTTTGCTGAACAACTAATGCTTCGAATGAGGTGTTGATTTTTTGCAACTGTTTAGGCACTTCAATGAAGACTCTGTGGAGATGTGCCAATTGTGATATCGTTTCTTCCTGCAGTGCAATCATCCTTTCCAGCACTGTCATCAGATCAGAATGGCGTCGATTTTCTGCTTCCACAATTTTTCCCTCAGAAGCTACAATTGCATCGTATGTGGTAGTTGATGGACGATTTGGCGGTAAAACTGTTTCAATTGGAACCTCTTCATGCTCACTTGATTGTATTTCTGTGTCTATGGCGGTGGCATCATCATCATCATCTTCATCATCATGTTCTACAAATAAATGTACACATTATTAAATGGCATGTTAATCTCTGCTGTGTTACTATGTAATTATACTGTGTCATAAGTAACAACTAACATGTTTCCATACGTTTTATAACCTCACATTAAAAACTACCTTGACTTACGAATAATGTTTGGACTCAGTATGAAATATGAATGAATGAAAACTTGCTGTAAACTCACAACTCCTACATGATAGTTAACATCACTAACACAATACATGTTGCCTTACACTTCATTTTCACTGACACTAAGTAATCCTATTTAAAGAACATGTGCAAAACAAATAATGAACATGACAACATAACATATAGAAGTGCACATATTATATGGCCACCAACTCATACACTCACCTTCTAGGTGTGTTGAGCTGCATGACCCAGGTGAAGACACTTGTTCCGTCTCAGGTGACACATGTCCTCCAGGGGCAACTATATATAACAATAACATAAGTTTTACATTTACATGTGTAAATATTGAACAAACAGTTATTGTATGTTCTGTATTTATGAGTACCTAACAGCATCAGTTCCTTAACCGAAAATGTGTGTCTGAAAGTGAACATAAATAGTTGTAATAACAATGTACATGCCTGTGTACTTAGAACTTTTGAGTTCCCTAACATACAACATACTATGTTTCTGCAGTAATGCGTGAGGATAAATAGATTAAAATTGTACATAAAAATCATATGTTGTGTAGTGATATCAGTATCATAATGTACATAAGTATCATGAGATGAACATTCACAATGGTTATCATGAAGGTGGTCATATTGCAAAAAGTTTTGTTTTTGGTACAGGATATGTGTGGTACATTAATAGAAGATGTGGCACACCTGAATGTGGCTGTCACTCAACAAGACAAGACATGCAGTGTGTGATAATGTGTCGTTGATAGTAGTTCAACTATAGATATGAGTGAACTAATGTGTGACGTACGGTTTGATAACTAATGAGTTGTTGGGGCATTTAGTAGCTAGAGTTACGCTTTCAAATGAGTGTGATTAACTTCAGTTGTGCTAGTCAGGTTGTAAGAACGGTATTCCCTTCCCCAAAAAGCCTAATCAGCCAGACCTTTCAATTACTTCAAACAGGTGAAAATGGTGTGAACTAAGTTGACCCTAAGATGAGCCTGTAATTTGTGTGTGTGCTGAACCCCACCCCCTCTGTTGAAGTGTATGCTGTGATGAGATATTAATTGCAGCTGCTTTAACACAATGGTAGAGGAGCTAAATAGTCGTCTGCAGTGTTTAAGTTATGAACACAAAGACATAACATATGCTACGTGTGCCTCATTATGCTGTCTGTATATGACATTAAGCAAAAATGGACCTTTTCATAAACAACTATAGATGTGTTAGTGCAAGTGATGTTTGTAGGCCGTTGCATGCAATATATTTGATGCATGTTTAAAATAGGCAGTAATGTCGTGTTTGTAGGAGTAAAATAAATAAAATACACAATAATATTATACATATTTATGTTCTGTACCTGTAGGTAGTAATAATTTCTCATTATCATGTGTTACACATGTGTGCTACCCTGTTGTTCCCCATCTTCGCCCACCATAAATTGCTTCCAATGCAGCAAAGCATTGTGGGAATTCACATGCAAATGAGCACGCAATGCAACGTGGTATATTAGTTACTGCTTTTAGTAGGACTACAACAGATATGTCTAATTTGACACACACACACACACACACACACACATATATATATATATATATGAGAGACAGAGAGAAACAGACATATACATATATAGATGTAGGTATGTTTATATTGGGAAGACACTATAAAAAGCTGCGTAAATATGCAAAATAACTGTAAACAACGACACGCCTAGTACAGTAATATTTCTCACCTGGTGGAAATTGTGAGGGATAAATTCCAATATCACGGTCACCAGCCAATCCCTCCACGACGACGGGAAGTAATTTTGCCCGAAGTAGCTCCTCCAATGGAGTTAATATCAGACGTTGTGGTGTCGGCCCACCTCCAGTGCCAGTAGCATGCACGCGTTGGTCTTGTATTTTCCTTTTTAATTTTGACCTAATGTCGTCAAATCTCTTGTGACAATTCCGCTTGTCCCTGACATGATTCCCACACGCATTGACTCCAATGACTATTGTGTCCCACATTTCTTTTCTGCTTCATGCACTTGTCCGCCCTTGAAAAACATATAAAATATATGAGGTCAATTAATAATAATACAAGCACCAGTTTCCTACACTGCTAGCTGTTCCAAGAGATAGCAAACATGCTGTTTTAGGTGTAATATGTGAAGCACATGAGCATTCACTACTAAACCTATACATGTAAGCAAGGTTGCATTCATATTGTATGCGGTTATGGCAAATTGACCGCCTGTGTTTAGTTGTCCTTGTAACGCATGATAAAAAGCTGTGTTTCCACACTAATTAACATAGAAAGATATTCTGAACCCATATTTGCATATGAACAAAACTCAGATGACCTAGGATCACATGTATTTGAATAATAAATGTAAAGGTACACTTACCTAGTAAATGTCCATAGATACTGTCATAGTGCTCCAGAATCCCAGTGACAAGAGCTCTATTTTCCTGGTCATTGAAGCGAGGATTACGTGGCTTCTCCACACGTTTCTTCCGAGCAGGTTTAGGGTCAGAGCTTGGCTGGTGCTGACTGGACTCTCCTTCTTCCAATGGAAGAGCCTCCAAAAGCTGGCCACCAGCAAGCACACCACCACCAGACACCCCATCAGCAACTGCGCCACCAGCAGCACTCCCAGCACCAGCACTCCCACTCCTAGCACCAGCACTCCCACTCCTAGCACCAGCACTCCCACTCCCAGCAACAGCACTCCCACTCCCAGCAACAGCACTCCCACTCCCAGCAACAGCACTCACACTCCCAGCAACAGCACTCACACTCCCAGCAACAGCACTCACACTCCCAGCAACAGCACTCACACTCCCAGCAACAGCACTCACACTCCCAGCAACACCACTCGCACTCCCAGCAACATCACTCCCCTGAACAGTACGTTCACTCCGACGCGTACTCGCACGAGTAGCACTCCCACTCCCACCAGCATCACTCTTCCCACGCTTTGCGGGCATAGTTACAGCACTCACAAAAAACAGACAACAAATGTACAGCCAATCACACGAAACACTTCCACATATAAAACAAGACAAAGATGTAAACAAAACAACAAAGGACAAAGCTTTCCCAATACACAACAAGTCTCTCAGTCAATATGCAAATCTTAAATCACCAAGCTCTGTGCGTCTCTCTCTCTCTCACTCCCAACAACACAGAGAATGATTAGCAGTACACGTTGCCTTTAAATATGGCGCGCTATCCAATACATGCTTGGTTCGCCTGATTCAGCAAGATTTGTGATTGGGCAACCTAACAGCACCCCGCCACGCACGCCGATACACCTGTGTGTGATCGGCTAATCATCGTGAGAGTGGGCGGATTTGTTTTCGCCTTGATTTTGAATGTATTCGCCACTTACTGCATACGGAGAGGAAAAATCGCCAATAACATGACTAATCGGTAAGCTTGCCGATTTCACATATTCGTCGCTTACTGCATGAGGCCCTAATCTCCTTTAGGTTTTGTTTTTTTTACACTTCCTTAATTTGACATATATTTGCCATACCAGTATACGAATACAATTAGATAGTGATGTTCTTGATTAGGATGCACAAGAATGGCTATATTGGCGGACTCAGATTTTAACTATGTTTTCTATGTGTTCTCACACACAATCTAATGACATATCTTCTAATTTGCCATGCTTAATTGTAAAGATATATCTATCATAATGGAGTATGGTAGCAACAGTGACATTTCTACCTTTGGTATAAAGAAGTTTCTCCCATGCGAAAATCTGAACCATGCACCTTCTGACAAGGGTCTTAAATATATTGGGCAAATAGAAATTTTCCACTGGGATAGTGCTTCAAAGGAAACTTGTAACACGAGAATAGGTGCAGTAAAAAAATACAATTTATTAGAACAACAACAACACGTAAAACATAGAGACCTCCTACGCATTTCTCACCCCTCGGTGCCGTCAATGCTCCTTGATGGCACCGAGAGGTGTGAGAAACACGTATGTTTGACGTGTTGTTATTCTAAGGCCTGGGACATAGTGAGTTTGTCCGTGGGTGTGTCGGGGGCGTGTCAGGGGCGGGCCAGTGACGTCACGGAGCTGGTTCGCCCTCATTGGGCGAACTGCTCACGTGACCGGCCCTGCGCTCCAGCAAGCGGGGAAATTTCAAAACTCCATCAGACACACGCTTCCCCAAGCGTGCGGACGAGTGCGCGAGCCCCTGCTAAAGCCGCTCTCATTGCGGCTGCAGGGGCTCAGTGCCGAGCAGCAGCAAGCCTCAGCACGGGTCAGCGCATAAGCGCTGACCATGCCCGAGGCCTAATACATTGTAACTTTTACCTAGCCTGGTCTTCTCAAGTTTCAAGTTTCCTTTGACGCACTATCCCAGTGGGAAACTTCTATTTGCCCGATTACTCAACCATGCATCAAGGAAACATTGGCTGGATACGCTAAGCTATCACTGAGTGACGGAAGCACAAACTACAGAAACTGCGGTCAGAGTAAGTTTCAAAACGACCTATTACTGATCCCAATAGAGACTGATGTGTTACTGCTGAGAGTTGTGGATACAAATATGTATGCACAGCACTCAGCATCCACAATGGAATTCTAAATATCTAAGGTGATGTTCGTAATGAGACGGTAGGGTTGCGATAATTTTTACTATGTTTAAATACATTGGACCTGAATTAGATCTTATATAGGTCATATACTGACCCCCTGTAGTGAAAACCCAATCTTTTATGTTTTCCTAGATAAGACAAGAAACATTCTAATTTTTTTTTTGTTTGTTTTTTAGACTGTAATGAGGTACACAAAATAACAAATTAACAGTGAGCACAGAGTCTCAATTACATTTTATAGGATAGACCGTGGTGTTTACCAGAGTTTCCCAAATCTCCCATTCACAATTTTAGTATTACTTTGAACTCCAACTAAACCAAGGGATGCTGCATGTGTATCCCTAATGTTTCCTACAAAAATACCAACGTTTCACATAGCAAACCAAAATATAGTATCACAAAAAATCAATTTTAACAGTACAATAACTGCAGGCATGTTGTGTGTACATCTTGTATTATATATACACAGTATCATCTAATTATTAATCTAAACTAAAACAGAGAAAAAAATGTATGTCATTTGTTAGTAACTTTGATTACTACTCTGTCACACACATTAAACCCCTCTTTTTCACTTATAAAAATGTGAATCTACGCTATAACATATTTAAATGTAACCTCCCACCACTGTAAATATGCACATTGATAGTATGTGTGCCCTTTAAATTGACTATCACAGCCCCTAAAATGATTGACTTCCTTATCATTCATAATGAATAATCATCTCAGTACAGCACATTACATTATACTGACAATACTAAAAACATGTAGCTAGAATAATTAAACATTACATATGTAGCCAGGTCCCCTCTAGCTCCCCGGTTTCCCCTTTCTCCCTCCCTTACCCTAGCTCCGGTGGGGGCGAGTGTGTCGCCGGGGGCTCTCGGCGACATCCGTCACAGGACGCCGCCATGTTTAATGCGTTCGCGCATGCGCGGGAGCTCGTGCATGCGCAGTATAGCCCCAGGTCTTACGGCGGCCATATTGGGGTCGGCCCAAGTGTTCGCGCATGTGCAGAAACATGCTCAGGAGATCGCGCGATGCGGTGGCCATTACACAGACGCCCATGCACAGAGAAGAGTAGCGGCGGCCATTACAGGGTTGCACATGCGCAGAACAGGTAGCGCACGCGGCCTCAATAGTAAACGGCTCTACCAGGGACTACATTACCCAGAAGCCTCTGGGGACTGCCCTTTCACCTCTATCACCTGCTGCATTGCAGCCAATAGGGCTTACAGATTTGCCTACTGCAAAGGTGTTACATTGTTGCATGCTGAGTCAGGAAGTCAGTTGGAGCAGGGACAAGGTAGGGGGAGGGTGTGTGTGCAGGGAGCAAGTGGCTCCTGCACTAGGCCAGGTTACCCCCTAGACCCCAGCTAGGCCCCGACTCATCCTAGCTTGTGGCTGCTTTAGGGAAGGCCCCTTCGGTTAGGGACTTTGCCCCTTTAGCAGTTGGTTAGTTCAGGGACAAAGCTGCAGCGCTGCGTGGCCCTGACAAGTGAGGTCTGGGACCAGACCTATCTCACTACAGATTAGAGACTATCTGTATGGTGAGATCATCCAGAGGGAGATCACCCTATTTGGAGAATGCCATCGCTGATGCTTCGGTGCTTGATGCAGACGGATCCTCTTCCTGCTGTTCTGCTGTACCTGGGTGCAGGAGCCCCGGGCAGGTATCAGTCACCAAGTGCACCAACTTTACACTTCATCTAGTACGGCGCTGATCACGCCTGAGGGGTGGGGTTGTGGGACTCTTGGGTACCTGGTATGGGGCTACGGCCCTAGGAGGTCAGTGTTACAGGATGACACTAATGTTTTGGTTCTGTTCTGCATATACAGTAAACTGTTTATATATACTTTGGTGTATGCTGTTACTGTGTATGATGTCCTGTGTCATGGGTTATTCTACACTCTAGGATCCTGCACAGGTGGAGGCGCTGTAAGTACGTTCCAGGATACAACCCAGGTTCCCATCAGTGGAGGCTCAGGCCTCCTGTGAGCCTGACAGGTATTGCACCACACCTGGTAATGCATGTAGATTTCCCCACAGGGTCCCTATTTGCGATTGGGTGGGGGCGGGCAGGGGGGGATGGGAGAGGGGGGGGAAGTGTGTTACACGTACATTATAGCAAACATAAAAACTTAGCAACCACCGTTTGTGTGGAATCAACTGGGAATTGACAGGCATTGTACTTTTTAACATGTTACAAACGGTTCCATATTGTATTTGATTCCAAGTAGTGATCAGTTCCCTTGAATACAAATACTCTGTGGGATTTTTACACTTGGATCCCACGTTCCGTATTACCCCATTGTTACTGCGATCTCTGCTTACTGAGAAGTGTCTGTCCCTTAATGCAAGGGTCCTGACCGTACCTACAAAATCTCACTCCATCACCCACATCTCCGGTCACTCGGCTGTTTCTGGAATTTAGCTCCGTTTTCCAATCACGTTGGGTCCCCAGTGAAAGAAGGGAAGTCTGAGACACAGACATTTCTCAAAGGAGATGTATTTATTTACGCACAGTACATAATTAAAGTGTTAATAGTGCCATGCCGCAGTGTGATGAGGACCTGCATCCCTGATTTATAAAACAATCTATTTTTAAGACCCAGTATATATACCAATATAAACCATTGACACTGCATCATTCGCAGCTCATTCTGAGCATGTGTATTTCCCTTCGCTGATCTTCTGTGATCAATATTCTCACACATTACTTATTCTCTGCGTTCCTTTGACATAACGGGTATAAGAGATTCTTCTTTGCTTTCTATTCAACGGCTACAGCTAGTACCTAAATCATGTATTCGCGATGGAAAGAGGGACAGTTGAGAGATCAGTTTTGTGTTTTTTTTGCCGATTTACTTCCACTCTGTCTAGTTGACCTCTGTTCCCTCTTATGATCTGGCCTCATACTAAACATTAGCACAAGGGGTAACTCAGGAATGTTAGTTTCCTTTGCGGCTGACAGCCTTTTATCTGGCTATCGTTTATAGCCCCCTAAACTACATAGATTTAACTTGCCCCCCCCTCCGCACCCCCCAATTAAGCACTCTGTAGATCAGCACAGACCTAGGAAAAGTCTTGGCCTTTCATAAACCTAATGCAGTATGTAACGGGTATTCCCCCCCCACCCAATCGCAGAAATAGTGTGAGTGCGGAGAACCTACTGTTACCAGGTGTGGTGCAGTATACCTGTCAGGCTCACAGGAGGTCTGAGCCTCCGCTAGTGAGAGCCTGGGGTGAATCCTCTGGAACGTTCTCGGTTTCAGCGCCTCCACCTGTGTAGGGTTCTAGGGATGTAGAAGGTTGCTTACACAGGACCCACACATACAATAAGTACATACACGAGGATGTATATAACCAATTTATATATATGCAGGCAATAACAATTCTTATAACATACACTACTAACACTCCCTCTAGGGAGTAACTCCAGTCACCGTATATCCCCACACTGTGTCCACAGCCCAACCCCCTTGTCCCGTGGTCAGCGCTGCCACTATGTGTGATGACAATATGTTAGGATACGTTGGTGCACATATGAAGATACCTGCCGAGCGCTCCTGCACTCGGGCCTGTAAGCACTTCAAAAAGGATCTGCCGCGTGGTGATTCCGTCTGATCCTGTGGTTCCTTGCACCGGTCCGCCAGGGGCGATCCCACCCTGGAGATAGTCTCTGTGGGCACAGACTTGAGCCCAAGTCTCCTCTCGAGGAGCGCAGCGTCCGCTGTGTCCCTATCTAACCCTAGTGCTACTGTGATAGGGTCCCTAACCTAGGGCCTGTCCCTGAAGCACCACAAACTGGGGAGTGAGGACCTATCTGGGACCTAGGGGGTTACTGGCCTACTCCGATCCCCTAGCTCATCCTGGTCCTGACTCCTAATTCCTACCTAGTACTCCTAGCGCCTGCAGCAACGCACTGCAACCTGCTGGGTACTTGCAGCAAACGTGCTGCACAAACACACGATGCCTTCTTGTCAGACCTCACAGCACTGACAGCCGTGACCCTGACAAGACAGCACACCACACACACCTAAGAGCAGGGTCCCTAACCTGGGGCCGTCCCTTATTAATTACCCACTAGCCTGGTGGGGAGTTGGGGCCTCCCTGGGATATGGGGGACCTTACCTGGTGTCGGAGCCACTTGCTCCCTACACTCTTCCTTCCCCTTCCTGCTCCCAGCTCCAACTGCCGTTCTTCAGCGCGCGGAATGTATCTATCTCCCTCCACAGGGAGATACTCTAGCCCTATTGGCTCCCTGGCGTCACGTGGGGCACTGCTGAGGCTCATGGGACTTGTAGTCCCTTCCAAGTCCCTTCCAAGAGCCTTCCCTGGTACTCCCTAGCCTCTTCCCTACTCTGATCGCGCCGCATGCGCGCACCCGCAATGGCGGCCCCCGCTAACCGGGTACGCCGCCGAGCCTCCTACAGCTCGGTTCACTCCCTGCACCGGCCTCCACCTTTGGGAACAGCCGGCGGGTCCGTCGCTGCCTCCGGCGGCACCCGCGACCGCGCTAACCCAAAGGAGGGGGGTCTCTGGGAGCCGGAGGGCACCAAGGCTACAAGTATATTCTATTTTAAGACAAACGGTAACCACATTAACCCTGAAGCAACAGATTGATTAAAATTCATAATATCTCATGATATTATCATGACAGTCCAAAATGCAATTTTTCATCTTCACTTAAAGCTGCAGTTCAGTCAATATCCTGCATGTGTGTTTTTTTTAATAAATCAGTTCTGTAGTAAGAAAAAATACTTATAGCATTTTCTGTTTTTAAAAAAACAACTTTGAAAGACCAATTTTCGTGTATTCTATTTTAACAACCATTTACTAAGGCACTGCCCCTTCATGTCCTGTCACAAGCCCTGGCACACCCCTTTGTCCGCCCTGCCCTCCCTCTAGCACATGTCAGTGCAGGAGTGCTCATGAATATTCATGAGCTTCCACTGAGTGACAGAAGCAGAGGAAAAACATATCCCATATCTAAAGATTTCGCCAATCAATACATGGAGAACGAATTGACTGGCAGCTATACAGTTCTGTAGGTAATTAGAGATTGCCCAAATGAAACTATTGAATAAAAAATAAAAATTAAAAAAAAAAGACTGAACTGCAGCTTTAAAGGTCAAACGAATTTGTGTTATGTGAGGTTATAAAAGTAAAGTGAATTGAACTTATACTTTTCAATTATTCTGCACATAATTATGTTATGCAAGAACTAGAGTTACGTGTGGAAATCATTTTGGTTGGCTGTCACCAAGCTAGTGTGACATTTAAGACCCCCTCATATCCCCCTCCACAAACTGGAACCATAGTCATGTGTGGCCAAAACACTCCTATTACGAAGAATCTGAACCCAGAATTCAACTGCTACAACTATTGGGAATAGCTCTAGAAATACGCAATGTGCTGTTCCAAACCAGACCATCCTGGAACCATAATTCAAGCCACCTTCCTTGCAAAAAAGACCCAAAACCTTTGACCTGGCTGCATTTATAAAGAGTTCTAAGTCATAATTGTTCAGAGTTTCCTGCCTCTAGACGTTCATTGTAAACCTGCAAAAAGGGATGCCATACAAGATCACCCTTCATTACCCATGTGACCCTTACATGATAAAAGGGATTTACTGTACAACTGCAGACAAATGCTTAGAAAAATATGCACGCTACAGGCAAAGACAAGATGCCCCAACAGTGATTGCAGCGGTCTGACAGTTAATTTTTTGTCAGATAAGGCTTCAGTCACCAAACCCCTCAGTTTACACATATTGTCTGTAGGCAATGTCAATTTCATTACCGAGAGCATAAATAACGAATTGGATCCATCGTTTTATTGGGAGCAAGCAGAACTCCAAAATCCTTTGCAATGCATTAAAAAGAAATGCTAAAGCATCCTACTGCAAGAATCTTTTTCGCTGGGACCGACAAATAAAAAATCAAGGTAATGAATTACCAAATTACAAACGATTTCTTTTTTGGCCACTCACTTCATCAAAGTTTTCAAAATACACACAAGAAATAGAGCAGCCCATTATAAGGCACTTGTCAAAATAAAAACTACCCTCCAATTGACCACCCAACAATTGAAAACTCGATGTACTGTATTAGCAGCAACTTGAAAGTCGATTCAAAGTCAGTTTTGCCAAACAGGCAGCCTCACCACACTCCCTCTCGAACTCCAAAATGAAACTTTAACAGTGCCCCCACCTATATTATTGTTAACCAATAAACCTGCTGGATAGGATGGTTGATGCATCAAGCAATAAGACCCAATGTGGAAAACCTAAAATTGCTGATTGGGACCCTCCCTAATTTCACCTCCTTCTCCAATTTAGCCCATACCAAATCAACATGGCTTTCGACTGACTTTAAAATGACAGCTCAAACGCCTGCTGTTTAGGAAGAGTAAAAAAAAAACCTGTTTAAAACACAATGCATCTGAGGTAACTAGGGTCCTCGTCCTTTGCCATACACATGGAAACAGGCTTGGCCACCCCTCTTAACCCTTTGAGTGCATGCAGGGCAGTGAAAGGGCGTGATCCGACCCTAACTGCAGCAACCAGGGTTGCCACCACTCCGGGTTTGACCCGGAGACTGCAGATTTTGGCCACGTATCTCAGGGCTATAGGTTTACCTAGTAAACCTCCGGTTGGGCAACCCTGGGCGGGCGGCGGTGGCAACATCGCCCAGCATCTCTATATGCAACTACTGGCAATATGGCTGCGCGGCATCAAAAGGTGCTGCGTTGCCATGCCAACAGGAACGCCATGTGACACCACCTTGTCATGGCAAATTGACACCGTGTGACGTTGTGACATCACGTAGCGTCCCGTTGTCATGGCAAAACAGCGTCATTTGATGCCGCACAGCCATAGTGAAGAGAGTTGCAGGGGAAGATGTCGGTAGGACACCAGAGGTAAATCTCCGGGTTGGCCTTCAGTCGAAGGTGGCAACCCTGGCTGCAACTCATCCAGCGAACCCTACCCCGACAATATTGGCTCAGTACATGTGGAAGCAGAGCGCTGGGAGGACATGCTGCAGCTCCTTGAAGGAAAGACAAGTCTGAGGCGGGTGACCGGTCGGTCTCCAGAAGTTGTTGAGGGGCTGAGGAAAAATCCCCTTTATATAACCTACTTCCCAAAAGCCCACCAAAACATCTACCAGTTACAGGCTGCTTCAAACCTGCCTCGCAACAAAGTAACAATTCTAACTGGATACCCATAACCCACCAATCAGAAGCAAGCAGGCAGGGGGCAAGTGCCTGGTAGGTCAACACATAATGAACAATAAATAATACGCATTTTTTTTTTTTTTTTTTTTAAACATTGAGGCAACGCTCTTTGCACTATACAAAAAGTGGGAGTGGCTCAGTGAGTAAAAGACACTGACTGGCACTGAGAGTTTGAAGCAGGCGAGCCTGGTTCAATTCCCGGTGTCGGCTCCTTGTGACCTTGGGCAAGTTACTTTATCTCCCTGTGTCTCAGGCACCAAAAAACATAGATTGTAAGCTTCACGGGACCAGGGACCTGTGTCTGTAAAGCGCTACGTATAACTAGCAGCGCTATACAAAAACATGCTATTATTATAATTATATTTTAGAAAGATGTCAGCAACATTTTTGGTGTTAAAAAATGGGGGAACTTTTTAAAATATTGGCATTTAAAAAAAAAAATTAATAAGAAAGCTGCCAGCGCCTCCTCCTTCTGAACCGCAGAAGTTAAGTTGCCATGGTAATGCAACGTCGTTTGATGCTGCGACGTCACATTGCCATGGCAACGAGGTGCAGTTGGTGACATCTGAGGTGTTATTTGACGCTGCCGTTCAGGTGAAGTAGGGCGCAGGTAAGGAGGCGGCTGCAACAGCGAAGTGACTTCCCATCAGGCCAAGAGTGTGGCAAAAGTATATGGGGGCGGTCATTTTTGCCGCCCTAGGCCTAATTGGAAATCTGACACTGGTTGTGACCCTATGGTTACTGTCGTCACACTGCACAGCAGAATGTGCATTATAAATACATTATATTAATAATAATTCTATCAGATGGGTGGGGGGGGGGTATCATACAGAAAGCAAAGTTGTGTTATTAGAAGATTTCTTACTCTTATAAAGCGTGCAAAAAAAATACTTCAACTGCAAGTGATACTTTTCTTTTTTATTTGGTCAGATTATATTTGAAATCACTGAGCAGTCAGGTATGTTGTGCACTTCTGCACAATCCTTGGGTCTCAGACGGGAGTTCACATGTCACACTTGCTGTGCTCCACACCACACCGCGCCGAGCGGGGTTTCCATGGTAACCCAACACCCCTCCCTTTCTGTCGGTCCCAAAGTCACCATGGCCACGGCAGCGCCACGTGACTACACACCCGGAAGCGAAGAGGCAGCGCCACCGCATCTGGTGACGCGCGAAAGGTCGTCTGAACGACGTCACAGGGGGTGACGTGTCTGAGACATAGGAAGCCGGAAGAGAAGCGCGGCGGTCGGTGTGAGCGCAGAGGCCGACACTGTGAGCGCGAGATCGGCCCGCCACGCACGCTCCGTCAGTCTCCGTCCCGTGCCGCAGCTCTCCGGCCCCGCGCTCCAGTCACCTCTCCCGTCCTCGCGCTCCCTGTCACCTCGGGTCCCCGCGCACCCTGTCATGGCGCTGCCGCCACCGCTGCTTCTCTTCGTCCTCCTGTTGGCCGCCTTCCCCTCCCTCCCCGGTCCCGGGTTAGCTTTCTACCTGCCGGGCCTCGCCCCCGTCAGCTTCTGCGAGTCTGGAGCTGTCAGCCCGGACTGTAAGGTGAGGCGGGCCCGTGAGGAGCTGGGAGAGGCAGAGTGTGTGTGTGTATATATAATGTGTGTGTGTGTGTATATATATATATATAATGTGTGTGTGTGTATATATATAATGTGTGTGTGTGTGTGTGTGTATATATATAATGTGTGTGTGTATATATATATATAGTGTGTGTGTATATATATATATAATATGTGTGTGTGTGTGTGTGTGTGTGTGTGTATATATAGAATGTGTGTGTGTGTGTATATATAGAATGTGTGTGTGTGTATATATATATATAATGTGTGTGTATGTATGTATGTGTATATATATATATGTATATATATATATATATATATATATATGTACTTCTATGTCTCTAACTAGAGGTGGGATCCCTCACATTGTTCCTGGTAACTGACGATTATATGTGACTGATGTTTGTCTAATCTCTCTATTAAGTGGGCATTTATTTTTTTAATAAAATATTTATTCTACTACATTCTCGAGCGTGCACTTCTCAATTTTGATATATAGATATCGCAGAAAGCAATACAATCATTGTTTAATATCTGAGATAATTTTGGTGCAGTGTTTATAAAGAGTTAGCAACGCATTGTACAATCTCCCTGACTGAGGGAATAATGTGGCCTTGGCTTGATAATTTTCTCCAGTTGCGGTGCCACCTTAACAGCGGGGGTGAGGGGGTTGGCAATGCATTACAGACCAATGTGTTGCTGACCGTGTCAGCGCTGAAGGGGTTGACACAGTCACTGGGAGAAAGTGCATCAGGTTACACCGAGATGTGTCCTTAACCCTTCTGGCTTTGATCGAGTGAATGATTTCGGCAGTGATCATAAAGATGCCAAGGCCCAAATGCCCTCAGTTAGACTGTCACTTTAGTTTAAGTGGCAGTGATTAGTGTGGTGATTTCACCCCCTCTCCTCAATTAGTGGGACTTGAAAGGCCTGTTGCACAGTCCCCATAATCTGCTTTAAATCACCTTTTACATTAAACTGCCGCTAAGGTATCCGGCTGTCACAAACTTTGTAAGGCTACCAGACAATATACCGTATTGGCCTGAATATAGTACGGCCTCGCACATATGACCCTAAAGTTTTGAAGGTGTTCTACATGAAAAATAAAAGGTGTTAGGCTGCACATATAATACGAATGCAGTTTTCAGAACAACATTTTTAGGGAAAAAAACACTATATTCAGGCCAATACGGTACTTTAATGGCGTTGGTCAAGCTATTGGACCCTAGTTATAAACCTGCTGTGCTGAGCTTTTCTTAATGAAGATATGTTTCTTTGCCCCTCCGTAACATATATCAATATGATGCTAATCTACTGTACAATCTTTCATATACAGTAAGACAAAAATCAACTGAACACATTATACTGCATGGGCTGTCAGTAAGTTATAGAGAAACATTCTCCCATTCTGCTGAACTTTTCTCACTGTTTCCATGCCCCTCTGTCACAAGCCTCTTCAGTTAGTTTAATCTGATCTCACACTTTTCCCACTATAGTCTAAAATTAGTTCACATTCCATAGGCCGTGCCTATAGTGCTGTCGATGGCGACACGACGGGTGACGTCGCCACCGGCGAAAGTTATATTTCGCCGGACGTCGTCGTTGCGTGTTTCCGGCAATTTGATTGGTTCCAGGAACGTCACGTGACGCGATAGCCCTTGAAAAATCAAATTTTGCCGGCTACCAGTTTTCGCAACGTCGCTTTGTCGCCGTCGTGCGCACTATAAGCGCACGCGGCGGCAATGCGTTTGTTTTCGGGCTACGTCGCCGGCACTATAAGCACGTCCTTAAGAAGGTCCAGCTACAACGCCGCAAACAAGTACAAATGTAACCTACTTTATGTGCCTTATATTATCATTACTTGCTGACACATTTGGACATATTCAAAAGGTTACATACACAGTTTTATAGTGTGATTATCAGCAGTTTTTGGGCTTTTTAAATTAATTAATTTTTTTTTTTTAAACCTGCATTGTTAAATTGTTAACTACTTTCCATTAAATCTGAACTTTACCTAATACAATGGCAGTATTCTACACTGATATCCCATTAACCCATTTGGTATTCAAGAGCTTAAATTTTCTAAACACAAATCCTGTTATTTAATCTAATGATCTGGCAAAGTATATGCTTCTGATGGGTAGGAAAACATTTTGTAATAAAAACAAATTTTGGTATTCTGAGGGATGCCTACTGAATGGTGTATTAAACCAATATTACAATTCATGGTGTATTGTATCTTAATTTTAAGTGGCACGCACAGGGGTATATTGGCCTCCTGTGTTGCTTGTAAGTCTATGCTTTCTGTAGGTAAGCTTTTCTTCTCAAATTGGTGATTCTCAAATTGCTGATAAAAGGGTGTCTACGGTGCTGTGTTATGTGGTCAACACAGAAAATAATATACATGTGTTCTTGAACAAGAGCTTTCCTGCCTACAAATCCCTTGTTAAGAGATCTCTCACTTTAAAGGAAGTGACATGCATGCTATTATAACTTGCACATCCAGTTTCTCACAGGATGAATACCTCCTTTTAGGACACATGCCTTTAGACCAAGAGGTGTGGCACTGTATGAATGGCATGGTATACCTGTATGGGGTGTTGGAGCAGCTGTCACTTCTGCTGAGGAGTGCCACTTGTGCATTATCATCTTAAAATGTATTTCTTGGCGATTGTGCAATTTGAGGTGTTGGCAAGATATTGATCTCATTATGTGACTAATATGGACATGAAGTAAAAGGTGCTCTTTGCATGTCATTTCCCAGAATTCTGACAGCAGTGAAAGCACTGTATGCCAAGTCTGCCGCCAGGCTGAGCGAGCGGGCCCTCGCTCGAGCAAGTCACGCACATGAGTAGCAGGAGTGATTTAGTGTCCTGTTTAAAAATTGTAGTTGCACGCGCATGGGGGGGCCTGTTGGGGGCGTGGCCATGACGTCACAGAGCTGATTCGCCCTCATTAGGCGAACCACTCCCGTGACTCGTAGCGAGCAGCAGAATCAAATGTATTTGTCTCTTCAGGCAGTTGAGTGCGAGCGCACATTGGACAGTCTCATTGCGATCATGTGTCTGATTGCGTGTCGCATAAGTGCGCTCAGCTTCACTCTGGACGAGGCCTAAGAGATGATGTGGAAAAGCAGGGTTACAGACATGTCTGAGACACAGGAATGTGCTCCCAAGTGGTATTTTTATTTGTTGCCGGCAATATAGATTTTATGCTCACAGTGCGCTTTGGTGTGCGGCAAGCAGTAAACTAAATAGAAAGTCAAGTTGAAATATTTCTAATATTCAAAAGTCCCTATGGCAGAAACTCATTGACCACTAATGTTGGAGAGCTTATGCTTTCCAGTTTTGATAATCGCATATGTTTATGATCTTATTAATACTGGGTTTTAAAAGTTAAGGAGGCATTTACACGGTAGCAGGCAACACCCCAATTAAGAGAAACTGTAATTTTTATGTGTTCATGTAAGGTGATACTTTGATTATTATTTGCTTTATATATTAAACAGTTTAAGTTTTATATCAATTAAATTGTTTTCCTCCTGTGTGCTGCAATGTTAAGTGTTCTGCATCTCCCTGCTGTTTAACTTGCATTCTGTGATGTCATTTATGACTGCTTGTAACGGACAATCTATTACAGAAGGATGGGATTGTATAAAAGTTTGTGATTTTTAATATAACACTTTAATTTGATTGGATTTCTTTAGCAGTGATTTATCACCAGTGTTGGTAACGTTCTTTCCAGTATAAGAAATACATTGATGTACCTACCGGAGCTTCCTGTGTTACTAACACCATTTTTTGGGGGGTGTAGCCTGCTTTTATAGAAATTTTCAATATTGGTTGGGGGAGAGAGTTTTGTCCATAAACATACTGTATGTGCTTTTTGCCGCATTTTCGATCTTTGCCATCGGACTTGCGAAAACCACCAAACTTTGCAAATTCAACACATTATTCATAATTGTGTTGGTCACAAATATCCTATTCCCAGCAGTTTGAGCTGTAAACTGTACCTTGGTAATATAAGAATACATTGTAGCTCTGAGTTACACTGACTGAAGGATTGATTTGAACCTGAAAAGCAGCCATTTAGTGATCCCAGGGAAGTTGGATCTTTGCTGATTAATCACGGGAGAACGAATCGATCAGCAGCTTAGGTAATTCGTTTTCAATAAAGGTAATAAAAGGCTGCCTATATTAAAAACATTTTTATATATACAGTGGTGTGAAAAAGAAAGTACACCCTCTTAGAATTCTATTGTTTTATATATCAGGACATAACAAATCATCTGTTCCTTAGCAGGTCTTAAAAATTAGGTAAATACAACCTCAGATGAACAACGCATGGCATATTACACCTTGTCATGATTTATTTAACAAAAATAAAGCCAAAATGGAGAAGCCATGTGTGAAAAACTATGATTCAATAGATTGTGGAACCACCTTTAGCAGCAATAACTTTAAGTAATCGTTTTCTGTATGACTTTATCAGTCTCTCACATCGTTGTGGAGGAATTTTGGCCCACTCTTCTTTACAACGTTGCTTCAGTTCATTGAGGTTTGTGGGCATTTGTTTATGCACAGCTCTCTTAAGGTCCAGCAACAGCATTTCATTCGGGTTGAGGTCTGGATTTAGACTGGGCCATTGCAACTCCTTGATTCTTTTCTTTTTCAGCCATTCTGTTGTAGATTTGCTGGTGTGCTTGGGATCATTGTCCTGTTGCATGACCCAATTTCGGCCAAGCTTTAGCTGTCGGACAGATGGCCTCACATTTGACTCGAATACTTTGGTATACAGAGGAGTTCATGGTCGACTCAATGACTGCAAGGTACCCAGGTCCTGTGGCTGCAAAACAAGCCCAAATCAACACCCCTCCACCACTGTGCTTGACAGTTGGTATGAGGTGTTTGTGCTGATATGCTGTGTTTGGTTTTCGCCAAACGTGGCGCTGTGCATTATGGCCAAACATCTCCACTTTGGTCTCATCTGTCCAAAGGACATTGCTCTAGAAGTCTTGTGGTTTGTTCAGATGCAACTTTGCAAACCTAAGCCGTGCTGCCATGTTCTTTTTAGAGAGAAGAGGCTTTTTCCTGGCAACCCTTCCAAACAAACCATGCGTGTTCAGTCTTTTTCTAATTCTGCTGTCATGAACTTTAACATGCTAACTGAGGCCTGTAGAGTCTGAGATGTAAGTCTTGGGTTTTTTGCAATTTCTCTGAGCATTGCACGGTCTGACCTTGGGATGAATTTGCTGGGACGTCCACTCATGGGAAGATTGGCAACTGTCTTGAATGTTTTCCACTTTTGAATAATCTTTCTCACTGTAGAATGATGGACTTTAATAAATTATTTGGAAATGGCCTTAGAACCCTTCCCAGATTGATGGGCAGCAACAATTGCTTCTCGAAGATCATTGCTGATGTCTTTCCTCCTTGGCATTGTGTTAACACACACCTGAATGCTCCAGACCAGCAAACTGCTAAAACTTCGGCTTTTATAGAGGTGGTCACACTTGCTGCTGATCAATCATTCAAGGGCATTTGATTAGCAGCACCTGCCTGCTACTTAGCATCTTAATTCCTATGGAAGCAGTAAGGGTGTACTGAGTTTTTCACACAGAGCTTTTCCATTTTGGCTTTATTTTTGTTAAATAAATCATGACACGTGTAATATGTCATGTGTTGTTGTTCATCTGAGGTTGTATTTACCTAATTTTAAGACCTGCTAAGGAACAGGTGATTGTTATTATGTCCTGATATGTAAAACCAGATAATTCAAAGGGTGTACTTTCTTTTTCACACAAATGTATTTTTTAAGCTTTTTGGATTGCCTCTTTAACTGTATGTATGTTTCTATAGCGCCACCAATGTATGCAGCGCTTTACAGAATTAGCAAAACGGTAAAGGAAGATAATGTACAATATTTTAAGTGTGGTAAACAGAGCGTTAAACAATTGAAGTTAGTGCCTGTCCAACAGAGCCTACCATCTAAATTGCGGCAGACAAACTCTCCCTGACACACAGAGAGGTACTCTGACACTCCACCATCATGCTTGTGCTAGCAAAGAATGATTGAGGATTGTGCCAGTTGCAGTAGTGACTGACGTCTGCATATTTACAGCACAGAATCAGCACAAGGCCTGGGTGTCAAAAGTTACATTGTGGGTGCTTTTTACAAGCCTGTTCTGACTTGTATTGTATTGCACATTTGCATACAGATCTAGTTCAAACAATTTATAATATCAAACCAGTGTATGATGAAATTACAGACTTCAATTCTTTCAGGTGTCCAAGTAAGTAAAACTGACCAAAGAATCTTAATTTAGGTCCCCAAATCAGCTGACAATGGCAATATGTTAATTTGTAACTAGTTAATTACAGCACACGGACCTATTATTCCACCATTCTTTTCTCAGAAGGCAATATGGCATAGTGAAGCTTTACACTCTGCACCTATATATTTTTACATTAAGTGATTAAACATACATTTTATTTACCCAGAGCTCACTAAAATGTCTTAAAGTGCAGTTGGATTGTGTAGAGTAGTGTTGTACCGAATCCTCTAAATTTGAATAAAAATAGAAATGTTGCCATACCCGGACAGGTAGCATTGAATTACCTGCAGCTGGTGGCACAGGGGGAGGAAGAACGGTGAGGAGGACCAAGGCGACATCGTGGGACCAGCAGCAGATATCCTGGTGGTGGCGGTGGCAACAGAGGACATCCTCGTTGAGCCGGTGGGAGCAGCAGAACACATCGCAGCTGATGCCGGTGGGAGCCGGGGAACATGTGGCTGGAGCATTAATGTTGGACAGCCAGCTCCTCCCATTCTGGCCAATAGTAATGCTCCTGCTCCGGTCACATGTTCCCCGGCTCCCACCGGCATCAGCTGTGATGTGTTCCGCAGCCCCCACCGGCTCAACGAGGATGTCCTCTGCTGCCACCACCACCAGGATGTCTGCTGCTGGTGCCACAATGTCGCCTTGGTTCTTCTCACCCTCCAGCCCCCTGGTGCCGGATCCTGTTATCGGAAAAAGTGCAGTGTAATTACTGAGTACCTGGTACGTCACTAGTGTACAGTTAAAATCAGAAGGAATGTGATGGGCAGTGTATATGGCTAGCAATGATGACTGATTTATTTATATTGGTGTGACTGAGCTTAGAGGGTACAATAGGTTAATTTGATTGTTGGGTGTTTGTGTAGTAAAGTTATTATATTGCCTGGCCTGTGAAAGTTTGCCCTAGGTGTGGGGGGTGTGAGTTAATTGCATTCCCGACACACCTGATTGGTGTGTTGCTTTGATTTAAACAGATGTTTGTGACGAACACACGTTTTGGCTGAGGTGTAGCTCGATTAAATGTGGAGTTGGAAGGCGGTTGTTGGGTTAGAACACATTTGTTAGTTGACACATGTTACTCCATATATACTGTAGGTAAATAAGCCCTATTGCAGAGTTTGCAAGCCGCATAATACGTGGGAACAGGATTTAAAATGCACCTCTTGCCACGTGTTTAATACAAATGGAGCAACTGTTCCAGGCTGTATACATGTAGGAAATGTGAGTAGGTGGTCTCTTGAATTTCGGATTGTTGATCTGAAGAGGTAACTTGGGACATTGGTCATTTTTGAAATGTTATTGTTCACTGAGCAGGACCTATCTGGAACTAGTGTGGCACAGGGTGAAGCTGTGAATGAGGACCAGGTAGGCAGCTGGGTTACATTTAGCGGGGGAAGAGGTAAGCCAGTTCTGAGCTGACCTATCCTACTAGCGTTTCCAGAATCGGTGAAAATGTTTGGAGGGGTCAAGGCAGGAATGGCAGATCTGGGACAGACTGATTCCTCTAACAGCCAAGGGAATAGTCTCCAGCACAGAGTAGACTCCTGATACTCTGAGACTAGGGCAGGTTGTGGTTGTTGGGGACTCAATCATTGGAAGGGTAAAGCGGGCAATCTGTTGCCATGGTCGCATGAATCCAAATAGTTGGTCTCCTGGTGCTTGGGTTAGGCATATTGCATATCTGGTAAACGGGTTGTTGGGAAGGTCTGGGAATGACCCAGCGGTGTAAGTATATGTTGGCACCAATTGCAAAGTTAAAGGAAGATGGATGGTTATTAAAATGATTTCAGGGATCTAAGCCACAAACTTAAGGCACCAGCCTCTAAGTGCTAACCATGGAGGCACTTGAAGCTGGCAGAGGTTAATGCATGGATAAGCAATGTTGCAAGAAGGGGTTTGGGTTTTCAGAGCACTGGGAGACCTTCTCTGAGAAGTGCCATCTTTATAGTAGGTATGGATTGCACCTCAACCAAGCGGGATCTTCCGTACTAGGGGATCGAATGGTTTACATGGTCGTCAGATCTTAAACTTTGGTAGGGATAAGCAAGACATGATGGGCATTGTGAAATAATGGTTATGGGGGTGGAGTGGGGAGGGGAAAGAGATAGTTACTAAACATCTCTTAGAGAGCCACCTATAGATAATACTAGAAATCCTTTAAAGAGGAGAATCCTTGGGAGGAGGAATGCGGGAGCAGATATTCTAACAATAACAAACTGGCAACAACTTTTAAGTGAATGCAAGAAGGCTGACAGATAAAACGCGGGAGCTTTAAATAACCTCAAAGGTTAGAATGGGGAAGGAGTAAAAATGAACCCCTAATATAATCTCCAGCTGCATTTGTACCTTGCATACTGGCGGGGTGGGACGAGGGAAGTGTTAGATTCTGGTTTGTTGCCGATTTCTCCTGACGGCATATTCTGAGGTTTGCCCTCCCCCTGTCATTTGAAGTTACCCTCGTAGTTGTAAGAAAGCCTTGCTTGGCTTCAATATGGACCCCACAGGTGTGAAATGTGGGGATATTTTGGGATCTGTATTTGGCCAACAAAATATGTATTCCAATGCATATCTAGTATCGATGTAATCGGAGGACACCAAGAAATATCTTTAGTATTCATTTTAAAGGAATTAATTTGTTGGAGCTATTTGTCATATCTTGATCACATGTTATGCAGATGACAATGAAAAGCTCAACTGTGCTGAAAAATATGGTTTTCATAGGTTCATTTTAAAGTTGCTCTCAAAAAACTTGCTTTAAAAAAATGTATATTAACAGTTTGAAAATGTTTTGTTCTGGTAGTTGCAAAAATTCTTCACTGTAGGAATTCAATCTAGTTTCACGTATAAACATACTCCACCACCTCTTCTAAGGGAAGATGTTCATGAAGGATTTGGTAGAAACTGACACAGTGGATTGAAATGTGCAATAAAGGTTAAAAAAAAAAAAGTTAAACAAAAATGTTAGTGGGCTTGGAATCTATCAAATATTTGTTTAATTGCAGAAGATAAACTACTTGTGCAAATGAAAAAGGTTTACACAATTAGGTGGTTTTAAATAATGGGTGATCTTAATTATCTGGACCCTGATTTTGGAGTAATCCGATTAGCAGTATAACTTAAATAAATGTTTTTGGTGTGCTTAAAGACAATTGGCTGACCCAAATTGTAGTTGGTTCCTCAATGTAATGAAAAATAAGATGAATCCTAAAAGTTCAGAAAAAAAGATGGGCCCAGTGTGATATGGGCAGGCACATTTGTGGGGATAAGTAGAAAACCGATAATAACCATTTTTTGCCGTTGTATGTACCAAGAAGGAGCCAATTGCAAAAATATTACTATAAGGGGAAACCTCAACAATAAATAACGTTTTGGTTAACACAGGAATATTTGCCAAGGCGTCTTGATAAAATGTAATGTAAAAACACCTGGCCCCAATGGTATGCATCCAAATGTTTATTTACGGTGCTAATTTGAGTCATAGCTAGACCATTGTATTTAATATTCAAGGACTCCATTTCCACGGGGCTCAACACCACAATATTGGTGTCCTTCATTAAAAAGGTAGCTAGATCACAATCGGGAATGACAGAACGGCAGCATAACCCTTCAGTGTGTATGTAGTAGGTGCAGCTAATAGAGATAATTGGGCTGTTTTGCTGCAATTACATTTTTAGGGAGAGACCTTGCATTCTTCCGGTATCTGACGGTACTAGTGTCACATCTTCTAGGGAACTGCAACCATGTACTCGCTTGTGTAGTGGATTTGAAGTAAAGAGTCTTCCTGACGGTCCAGTGCATCTGGTGCTTTTTTAGCTTGGCACAGCTTGGCTATTATCTTCTGTGTACCTTCTGTGCTTTAGCTGTGGCAGGGGCCAGTTATTACAGTGCTTCCATTCTTGGTAGCAGCTTGAAGACGGTCTCATGGTGACTGAGATTCGGTACCGAAAAGCCTGGATAAGTTTGTAGCAGCTAGCTATTACTGTGAGCTTCAGCAATGGAAGAGATCATTTTTTTTTCTTTTTTCGGTAAAGGTGATTGTGTGTTGCAGGTAGTGTCCACCAATGACTGGGTCCAGAGGGTAGGACTGGAGTCACCGTTCTGTCAACAGCTCTTCATAAAGTCGTACATGTGTAATAAGAATAAAAATAACAAAAATATCCAATTGCAAAAAGTCAATTAAAAGGACCTGCATTTAGTATGTAACCAAACCAGGAAATCGTTTTTCCTTAGTATGTATGTATGTACCTGTGTTCCAAGTCGGTAAAGGATAACCAAAGAAATGCTGCTTTTGAGTTAAACATTACTTCCACTACAGAGAAGTGAAAGATTACTCGCAAGGGAACCTAAAATTTATCTGTGGCAAATAAGAAGCAGTTGGGTCACTTGCTTTGATTTTACTCTTTTAGAGGGGAGAAAGAGAAGCTACTTAGCAATGGTTACCTAATTATTCTTTGTACTTGAAGGTGTAGTCACGCAATGTGTACTTGTGTTTCAGTGAAACTGTTAGTGTTTTTTTGTTTTTCATTATGTATGCTTCATAAAATGAAATCTGATGGTGAAAAACACAAATACAGACACTGCATAATATTCACTATATAATGCATTTGTCAGGTCTACTTTTGGGCTTGCACTTTAATGAGGGAAATGAAACCACCGAATGTATATGTGTATGTATGATTATTTCTTGCAAAAAGTTGTAAATATTGGGTGGTTCTTGCTTCTCTCGAAGGGGCACACATTTCCTTGCTATTTTTATTTATATGGGTATGAAGTTTAGAGATTAAGGGACGAGTTTGCCCCTTTGCCTCAATTTACAGCAGCAATCTTCCCTTGCGAGCTCCCTAATTAAAAAAAAATATATATTATTATAACTGGGGGAGTTGTCTGCAGCCAAACAGTGCTATTTTCTGCTCCGGAGACCCCCTGGTTCCAGAGATACTGTGGATGGAAATGGCTGCCCTGTAGGAAGTCGCAATAGTTGATGTTGCAGCTTTCCATTTGCCTCACATTACCTCCCCTGGAAGCAGATTTAAACCTTACAACTTAACCTTGTGTGTCTGTCAGGAACGGGGGGCTGAAAATATAGTGGTTCAGATTTGGGGGGCATAAGGTGTATTGCTGCTTTGTGACCACATTCAGTGGTGCTGAATGTCACAATTACAGGACTACAAGTCTCGCAGGTATGAATCTTACACTAGAAGTATATTGGCTTCCTCTTCATCCAAATAAAGCAGCACAAGCAATTTACATTGCTTTAAAAACGGCTTTTGTCGTTTTTTCTTTCCTTTTGGTAACAAGTCTTTATAGTGGTTATTCCTCTCAGAATCCTCTTCCATATTAAACATTATTGTTGTGCATATTACTGTTTGTTGTAAATTACTTAACATTTGAAATGTTTCTTCTTTTTTTCTTCTAGTCTGAAATTGAGCTGTTTGTAAACAGACTTGACTCTGTGGAATCTGTGCTACCCTATGAATATGCTGCGTAAGTGTTTAAACGTTCTATCCTATCTGGCAATAGCAAAGGCGTTTCACCTCATCCACATTATTCTGTCTGGCCTTTGGAGAAATACCTGATATATTGGAGCATTACCTTTTGTATCTTATTTGGCTGGCTTCGCTGTTAGAAACATGGTTGGTTGGGACAGGTCTTGATGCAAAATCTTATTTCCATAAAACCTAAAAATCATAATCTCTGAAATCAATACTATATTTTCTTCTGATTTTACTTATTTCCTCAACAAGGCAACAAAATGTATCCCTGTTTAGGCTCCTTGTGTGTATACAAACAAAGTGTAATAATCATGCTGAGGAATAATTTATTAGGTTGAGTAATTGTTGGCTTTTTGTGCCTTCACAGTAAGCAAACCATTATGTAATTAAGACACTGAACATATATTTGTGTACAATACATTTTAAGCCTTTTTTTTTTTAATGCTTTTCAATCTGTGTTTTGTAGCCTGTTCCAGCATTAAAACCTACAAGAACCTGCAATGCAATAGAGCAGGATATTTGTAAAAGGCACAAAAATAAGTACATACATTACAGTTCTGCTATTTTTGTTCACCTTATTTTTCTGCAGAGCAAAAACAGTCAACATTTTAGTGAAGTGTTAATATTTCAAAAACTACAGTAAATGTTTAACAAAACAAAGTTAAGACTTTGGGTTCTGGTCAAAGCTTTACCTTTTTGGAATACAAATTTATCACTTTCACATTAACTCTTCTTGGTCTCTTCGTTTCCTCTATCAAGCATTTAAACGATGTACAGAATGTAATCAGAGAGACAGAGAGACAGAGAGACAGAGAGACAGAGAGACAGAGAGACAGAGAGACAGAGAGACAGAGAGACAGAGAGACAGAGAGACAGAGAGACAGAGAGACAGAGAGACAGAGAGACAGAGAGACAGAGAGACAGAGAGACAGAGAGACAGAGAGACAGAGAGACAGAGAGACAGAGAGACAGAGACCTGAAATACGCACCACAAACCTTAATTAAACTTTTAGGTGGTACTGAACACGTTGATGAAAAGTATTATTCATTTACCATATTTACTGTTGAGGAAGGAAAACTTTAATCTAACAATATTTAAAAAAAATATTTTTTGGTAGGTTTGATTTTTGCCAGGTGGAGCAAGAGAAGCGTCCATCTGAAAATCTTGGACAGGTGTTATTCGGAGAGAGAATAGAGCCCTCTCCATATAAGGTTGGTGCATCACATTCATTAATGTGTGTGTTTGTGGTATGTATGTATGTATATGTAGGACAGCTGGTATACACTGGACCCAACGGGCCAGTGGTCGAGTTACAAGTCCCCTTTGTAACAGCGCTCAATATCACTAAGTAATATGAGGTAGGGTGTAACCAAAAGAAGCACGGAGCTAACATCCACAGTGATGGATGGGAGCAATTGCAAAAGGTTTATTAATCTTAACTGATGAACTGAATTTTTGTTTTGTTTTTAAAGTCACTTAACTGTGTGTGATTACCTACAGTACTTGAGTCCAAGCCATATACCCCATTGTCACGGTAGCTTATGACAAGATATAATGAACACCAAATATCTGGGTTGAACTGAACGAGGCTTAGATATAATAAAATATAATTTATTCCTTAAGTAAGGTGAACACATCAATATAGTACAATTAACAGACAAGAAGGTAACACTTACTTAGGGTTGGGGGATGGAGAAGTATCCACTAGCAATTCTCCAGCAGTCCAGTGACATTCAAGATGGAATCAGAAGCACAACTCCAGCAATCCAGTGACATTCAAGATGGTATCAGAAGCACAACTCCAGCACAACTAAAAACTGTAGGGTTGACACAGTTTATATACCTGTGCAACCCTATTCTTAACATTGAACACAGCCTATTGGTGAACAATTATCTATCCACTCTCTATTGTGGAGACACAGACTAACAGACTAACCCATGCCCTCAGGTAACAGAGTTTGTTGATTGATTAATACTTAATCCCTAGACATTGGGTAACAATCAAGGCAGTTACTTTTTGATCACCGTGCTTAGGCCACTCAGCCGTCTGCCCTTCATGACCTATTAGCCCAGCAAATGGCGGCTGCATTTTCAGAACAGATCCAAAATAAAATACATATACACTTTAATATCTACATATACTAATAAGTTCCATTCTGGTGGGCTCAGTGGGTCGACCTTTGCCAGTTTTTAATGCCTACAGTGACTCCACATATTGGCCAAATATGAACTCTCTGCGACCTCCAGAACTGGAGATACAGAAATGCACTTTAAAACATTAAAATACATGCTTATAATGAAACATGGGAACAGGGGAACATACATTTTCAAGGTATAACAAGGTGCAAACCTCATCCCTGGACCACAGTCCAGTTAACCCCTTGTCTCTCTGGTGAGGTCAGGGGATGGCCATATGGGGTGCAACCCCTTTAATACCGGGCCACCCCCTTTCTCCCTCTACACCCATGTTGTCACAAACTTGCATTTCCATTGTTTTTGGTCATTTTAGTAAAGGTTTGACTAAGGATCCTTTATAAAACACTTAAGACTGTTTCCTGGTTGACCCACTCTGCAACACCATGCTGTTTCCTCATGTTTCTTTGAAACATGGTCACGTGTGAAGACCCGTATCATAGTATTTTTAACCCTGCACTGACAAGATCTCTTCCCTTGATTAGGCTGTATCTTTGTAAATGTAAGCAATATTTTTGGCGGGAAAGAATCGTCGGGCCGTTGTTTCCTGTACTCTTCTTCCCAGTGAGCCAATAGAGGTGCAACAAGTCAAACGAATCATTGTCATGTTAGAGAAGAAAGTGTTTGTGTGATTTCTGCCTAATCCAGTTAAACCAACAGTGAAGTGCTTATTTATCAGGGTGGCTTTTCTGTTACTTGGAGAGGAAGAGAGGTTATTGCAAAGAGGCAGAGGGAGCCCGCAACTGTAATGTTGTTGGAAGTCAACATTTTCTCCTTAGAAAAATGCCAAAATTCAAGACATTATGGTGTGTGATCATGCTCATTTTAGTGCAATCTGTGTGTGTATCTTTATTGACTCCTATGCCTCTTCCATGAATGTTTACTCTAGCAAACAGTACAGTACCATAAACACCAGTGCATAAAAAAGTCATTCTCAATATTGGTGCCTAACAAGTTCTGAATCATTTTGTCATAGGTATTGTCACTATGTTGTATGCATATATGGACACAGCATTAGAATACCTATGTCATACGTTTGCAATATATAGTTGTTATGCCTTGATTCATGGAGTACATTTTAGATAAAACCGTAGGTTCTACACTGCATGTTACCAACAAGTATAAGGACACAATCACTGAAAATACAGTTAATGCATTTTAACGGTGCTCATTCTCACAAACTTGCATTTCTGTTTAGTCATTTTGGTAAAGGTTTATTTTCAGGTGTTCCATTGTTAAAATATTTTATTTATTTTGCAGTTTCAGTTCAATAAAGAAGACAAATGTAAGCTTGTTTGCACCAAAAAATTTGTTACCACAGATGCACAAAGTTCACAAAAGTTGGAATTCCTGAAAAAAAGTATGCTTCTGAACTATCAACACCATTGGTGAGTGTAAAGGTTCTTTTTGAAATGTAATCCACCAGTGATCTCAATTTTGTGCACACACTAACTAAGGGGTTAAGTTCTAATTAGTCCAAAGTGGCCGTTCAGGCCATTTTTGTCTGAAAATCACCATAGATTTAATAAAAGGAGTTTCGACCAAAAATGTCCCAACGGCTCGCTTTAGACTTTATAACATTTATCCCTAATTGTTTGAAAAATATTTTGTTCCTCTACTGTTAACAGTGTATGTGGATGATGAAACTTGAAAGGTTTTTTTCCCATTTAGTATGAATCGGA
The DNA here is from genome assembly GCF_040206685.1 of Ascaphus truei. NCBI lineage: Eukaryota > Metazoa > Chordata > Amphibia > Anura > Ascaphidae > Ascaphus > Ascaphus truei. The sequence goes on along the minus strand of NC_134485.1, from coordinate 270,911,187 downwards.
AGTACATTTTGGAAAGCAACGGGCTTTTGACTGTTGAAATTAAATTTTTTGAACATCTTCATTCTTGAGTTGGTTTTGGTGGCTGTATATCTTTAATTTACTAAATACTTTCTGTTGAATATATGATGATGGTGCTTGTCGTAGTAACTTTACCTATTTTATGAACACATTTCCATACATGTACAGCATGCATAGGCTTGTGTTATGTAGATATGTAATGTAGTTGGTCCATTTTTTAGGATTGTTGACAATATGCCTGTTACATGGTGTTATGATGTTGAAGATGGACAGAGATTTTGCAATCCTGGATTTCCTATTGGTTGTTACGTTACAGAGGCTGGACACCCAAAAGATGCCTGTGTAATAAATGTAAGTTTAAAAATAATGAATTGAAAATATTTTACCTTCGCATTTATGATCTACTCCACTGTGCACGCCTTTCCTTTTTAGTGGGAAGAAAATACTAGCCATAGCTGTAGTATTCAGCAAGGAACAAACGCACACCGCTAGTTTTCATTAAGATCATACATATTACTACTAGCACCTGAGACAATTCGGGTTCTTTCTTCAGTCAGATCATCTTTAAATCGGAGAGAGATGATGACAAAACATGATCTGTTAAGAGACTAAAATAAAAGTTACGGTTTTACATGATTTTTTCCCCCATTTGGTTGATTAACAAACTATAGCATAAATATTGCAGAGCACAAGCTGCAACATTACTCTGTATAGTAATTTCCATTACAAATGAGGCCGACATGTTTGTTGAGCATATCTGTTCTAACAGATTTAGATTGGAAAAATACATTATGTCCATAAGGTTCAACCTTTGGTAAATCGTAACTGGGCAAATTACTCCTCATATATTTATAATACTATCAATTCAAAGGAAGGCAAACCAGAAACCCCAACACCATTTTTGCCAGTTATGTCTCATAGTGGGGAAACGCATCATTGCTGACCCGAATAATCCGATTTCTTCTATGTTTAATTTACTCTGCATGTTTCCCCCTGTCAAACTTGGTTGAAATATACTGGGGAACATAGAAGTCTATATATTAAAGGGCATTTCCTCTTACCCGATTTTTGTTCAGTTGTAATAAGTGCAGCCTTTTACGGAAATACAATTATCTAAGCTTTATCTAAGCTTTTGATCGATTCATTCTCCTGTGAACGATCGGTGAAGAGTCTGCATCTCAGGAAACACAAGATGGCTATCAAAAGAGGTTGTGGTGTAGCTTACTAAATACAGTAGTTTCTATAGCAATCCAAGGAAGCTTAATATATAAAAATATTTTTTCAAGGGCCACAAAGAGGAAGTTAAAATAAAGTACAAGATTTTCAATTAAATGCTGCTTTGTTTCGGTTTTCATAAACACAAGGCTAATTTACTGATTTATAAAAATGAAACTGTTGCCCATAAAGGTCGTCTGTTGTATGTGCTGGCCATTTTATATCGTTGTGAATGTTATTTAAATTTAATCAATCAGTTTTTAAAAGTAATCGCAGTGGAGGTTTTTAAAAAAAAATAAAAATGTTTTTATTTTATTTTTATTTTTTGCCCACTCTAGACTTGTATCATTCTTCTGAGTTGTAGTTTATATTTTGCTCTAAAATATGATTGTAACTTGCTATATTTTCATTCTATCCCTAGTCCGATTTCCGCGAGAGCAATACATTTTATATCTTTAACCATGTGGACATAAAAATCCATTACCATATTGTAGAAAACGAGGGACAAGGAGCGAGATTGGTAGCTGCTAAGCTAGAACCAAAAAGGTAAACTGTTTGCATTACACTTCTGAGTATTATCTTTTATCATTGCTATATAAGCCATTAACCAGTTGTGACTTTTTTTTTAATTTGTGTAGCTTAAAGGTGAATCAAACTCAACAAAGAGAAGTTCTCCCTTTTAGAAATATGTATCTTGGGAAGCTGGGGATCCCTGGAACTGAAATTAATGAGTTTCAGCTCTGGGGACGTGCTTCCTGACAATGCTTAAAAAAAAAAAAAAAAAAAAAAAAAAAAACCCCAAAGAAAACCCAGGCAGAACTTCTTCTCTAAGTTCCCAATATTTTTCCCCACTTCTTGTTGAACCTTGTATTTGGTATGAAAAATTGCCAAACTCTAGCACACAGCCACCATCTTGATTGGTCTGTACTTAATCACCAAAACATGGAGGTACACAGTAGTACAGTAATTCACTGTTTTGTTTGGTAGCACATTCAGTCTGAAGGCTTGGGTATCTTTAACCCTAGTATGAGAAGTTCTAGACCTTTCTCTCACTCTATGCTGGAATATTCCATCCCACTTCTCTGCCTTGCCACTAACATGCTGTTATCCTGTGCAAGTGATGATGTGCTTGAAGTTGTACGATGTACTTTGTGGTACCACTGTAGAGTTGGAACCGAACTCCAAGTGAAAAGAAAACGGCATAACTAGATATGTTTTTCTCAGTGGTGGTACAATTATAATGATTAAAAAATAAAATCTTATCACAGAGAGTCTGACATTCCTGTATAAAATAACATTATATAGGTGTGTTCCAATTTTAGGTTGCTTGAGATGTCTGTGTGATCTGTCTGGTATAATTTAGGAAGATGTTGACTTTGTAGGTGTTCTATAATAAATCATATGTTTTTAAACCAGTTGTCCAAGGCAGCGGTGTGCAAACTGGGTGGGGCACGTCCCCTGGGGGGGGGAGAATTTGTAGGGAGGGAGCGGGCGGTTACAGAGGCCCCTCGTTTTTCCCCACAGCATTTAATTGAAATGCCAGGGGGGGGCGTGCGGCCTCTGTAACACACTTACCTGCTGCCAGCCGGGTCTTCGGCGAAACATCGCCATGGCAACGCAGTGTCAAATGACGCGGTGGGTCACGTGACGTCACATGACCTGCGACGTCATTTGACGCTGAATCATTGGAAAGGGGGGTGCGAGCGCTGCGGTTCCCGGGCAGGGGGGCGCAGCTCAAGAAGTTTGCGCACCCCTGTTCCAAGGTATACCAAAATTGAGTTAGTTACTAACCATTACTTTAAATTTTTTTTTTTTTCTCCTTGTCTTGTTCCTACTTTCTGTATATCGTGTACATTTTAATACTAAAGAACATTTACAGTACTTTCCATATGTCTACCACTTTATTAAAGAACATGGAGCTTTTTGAACTCATTATTGCCGTTTATTTGCTATTGGTCTGTCTGTTAGCTATTGCATATATAACAAAAAATGTAGATATATTTTCTTTCCTTCCATTTTGTGTAAAAAAAAAAATCAACGTATCGAAATTATAAAATGTAATGTATGATGATTTCCAAAAGCCCAACAGCCTAGATGTGACCATGGTTACCAGTTTTCTTTCATGACCTGAAAGGAAGAAATTGCATGTTCTATTCATATTCTATTATTCATATGAATATGTTTTTAGAGCTGCTGTTGACAATACCTTGTATTATGTTGGTTTGTTTATTTTTTTTCTCTCTCTTTCATTGCCATAGCTTTAAACATACGCACAATGACCAGCCGGATTGCTCAGGACCGCCCATGGAAATTAAGAACAAGTTTGTTGGAGAAATCAATATTCCATTTACATACTCTGTATCCTTTCAAGTGAGTATATTGTACTATTTTATATCAAATTGTCACCTTTAATATTTCCATTGTTGCGTATGCAGATAATTCAGTATAAAAACAGAAGACAGGAAATGTAAGTATCTTACGGATTTGGAAATGGCAATTCAATATTTTCCACCAGGATATTTAATATTAGGCATGTCGGCCTTTCTACCACACTGGACCTATAAAAATTGTGATAATGGTAATTAAGAATGATCTAAAATGTTCATAATGCAGATCAGTGAATTAGGAAGCAAAATATAGTGAAGTTATAAAACGACTATAAAAAATGTAAAATCAAAAATTTTAAAGCAGCAGTTTTTGTTATTTGTTCAGCTTGCCATGCTGTAAAACTATTGTTCCTAGTTTCGGGGGCCCCCTGCTTCCTGAGATATTTACTTTTTTTTTTATGAGTGCTGCCGGGCTCGTCCAGTAGGAAGCTGCTGTGCTCTGACAAAACTGCTTCCTGTTGGCTCGTAGTAGGGAGGCTTGGCCAGCAACCTCATAAATTTCCCATAAAAAAATAAACAGAAATACCAGCACAGATAAATGCTTTGTGAGCAGGGGGTCCCTGGGCGTAAAAAAAATATCTGATGTAGCGTTTGCACTATAAAATCGTAATTCACTCTGCACAATATATATTTTAGTTTTTTTTTTTTTTTTTACCTGAACTGAGGGTCCACTAAAGCTGCTCCATGGTTCTTCGACCCGCTGGACACAAAATGGCCACAGTGTGGAGATTTGACGTTGCAGCTTTCTCTTGGTGACTCCCTTGGCATTTATTTATTGAAAGAAAATGACAAAACATTCATCCTGAAAGCACTTCTTCCCATTATGTATTTGTTATTTATAAGATTATCACGTGTGTTACTGCTGTGAAGCACTATATAAATAAAGGTGTACATGCATACATACCTTTCCACCGGAAAATATTGGGTGACTGTGGTGGACCCCTGTGAGACCTCGTCTCCTCGTTCAGGTAAAAAAAGAAAAAGTCTCTAGTCCAGTGAAAATAGATGTAACATTTGGATGTCTTATAGTGTACCGCGAAAAATGAAATAAAAAGGTCTCCCGTCTGCAACCCGGTTTTTCATCATATCTCTTAGTATACAGGGTTTCCACTCACTGCAGCCAGGGATTCTAGGAAATGTCTTATAGGAAATTGCAACTTGACTATTACGGACTGACTGCTGTGAATATCATTCTGTATGTCACCGGTCTCGTTGATTCATATTATATCCAGGAAATTGTTACATCCAGAAGTGCATTTTGCGTATAATATTTTTACTCTAATCTCAGTCGTTCAAGAAATTAACTAAATAGATTTGAAGGAAGTAGGTAATAATGCTGTATTTATTTTTTCAATGGTCTTGCTCTTGTGCAAACCATGGTTACACTATGATGTTTAATATCTTATACGAAACAATATATTTCCAGAAATGTTTGTTTTTAAGCTTTCATTGAATTCGTTTTTTGTTTTCTGCACTTAAATTCTGTTAAAAAAAAAAAACTAAAGTATGTTTGAATGTGAATTTTTTCTATGCTGTTTAAAAAAAAAAAAAAAAAAAAACTGATTTACTTTTGTTTAAAAAACAGATGCGTGCAAACCCTCATTATCTGTCTTAAGGAAGTAATCCACCCCAACTAACCCCATAAAACAAAAGGGTTCCCCAGAGCTGAACCGCACTACTTACAGCAATGGGGAGCCCCTGAGTTGCTGGTTACGTTTATAGTTATGTCCTTATTTTTAAAGTGGCTTTAAATGGCTGTCCATTAGGGTAGCCACAACTGATGATGTGGCCAGCTAATGGACAGCCATTTAAATCCACTTTTGACAAAGTTCCATACCAGGGATGAAACGCGTCAGTTACTTGCTGTGTGTACAATGGTTACTCACTGCACATTACATTTTTCTATATTCAGTGATTGCGCTTGGTTTTTCTACCAATCAACCGGTCAGCAGTGAACCGCCTCTGCAGCATTTTTTTCTACATTTTGTTTCCCTGGTGGGAGATTAAAACCTGGTAATTTAGCACTCACTGTCTAATAGCTAAATGATGAAAAACTTGCCGTTCTCTGTTTTTTGTGTATATTTCTTGTGTTTCATGTTTTTTCCCCTTTTCCTTTCCCCCCCCCCCCCCCTCACTTTGTGACATGCCCATTTGTGATACTGGTTTCTGCAAACACATTTGATTTATTTCTGGTTCGTTTTATTATTAAATGTTTATTCTGCATTACAACTGTTTTCATCATTTAGCTATTAGACAGTGAGTGCTGGTACTTACGTAGATTTGTTAGTACTATACAGGGGAATAAGGGTCCCCTTTTGTTCCGTGCACCCTGCAATTGCATACATTTAACACTATCAGAGTGCTGTCTATCGTCCCCTTTTACCCTGGTAATTTAGCCATTCAGCATCTCGGGAACCGTGGGGGATGGTATCCTTGGTTCTCATCCTGGGGGAAGAACGAGCAATGGGGACTGTTCCTTTACATGTCATTGTTTTGAATAGTAAAATTAAAAGAAAAAGCACAGAAATATTTTCAATATATGAAAACAGTACTTTATGTAAAAATAATCAAATCACAAAACCTACAATAAAAAGGTTCAGATCTCCCAATCGAGTCATAGATATTAACTTCAGCAAGTTGATAAACCCACACACAAAAGGGGGGGGGGGAGAGAAAAAACAGTAGTACTAAAAGCTGGGGGGAAAAGTCCTGTTGAGAGCCAGAGCAGCCGCAGCTACAAATGCAGGCAACCGATCACGGCGTCCTCATGCGGGAGTGCAGGATGCCGGTATCGGTCATCACGGTCCCAGTCGTCATGCACTTCTGAACGTACACTCTGCCTCCATTGTTTTGAATGGATTGTTTCTGTTCTACAGTTTAGGTAAATATTCCTTATGTGACTAGATTCATATGTACCATTCCATATTTAGCGTCTTTTGTAATTCAGATCTTCACTAAATATTGAACAAAAAAAGTTTTCTCCCATCCCTACTTACAGGAAGAAAAAACCATCAGATGGGCATCAAGATGGGATTATATATTAGAATCCATGCCTCACACACACATTCAGTGGTTTAGGTAAGTAGGTGTATACAGTATGCCATGTATTCTTTCCACATTGGAGCTAAGTAGTACAAAGACATATTTTCATTCTGAGATAATGGAATTGTTATGAGTTAAAATGTGTGTGGCCCAGAACTCTCAAATCCAAGTAATTTTAGTACTTAATCTTTGACAGTTATGTGATGTAAGGAAGCAGTTGCCAGTATTTGGGAATTTAAATATCAATCAACTGTGTACAAGCCAAAAATCATTCCTTTTACTGAAAGGAGAATGCTTAAACATGTTCGAAACCAATGTTTAGTTCAAACTGAGGTCTTAATGTGGATTAACACATTTTTAGCTTGGATCTGTTTTTATTTTAGAAATCATTTATGCCATTTAAAAAAAAAAAAAAAAAAAAAAAAAAAAAAAATATGACTTGGTTGCAAGAAAATGTGTATTTTTATTTTTATTGCAGTATTATGAATTCCCTGGTGATTGTCCTTTTCTTGTCTGGCATGGTTGCTATGATTATGCTGAGAACATTGCACAAAGATATTGCAAGATATAATCAGATGGATTCTACCGTAAGTGAATAGAAACCTTAATTTCTTTTTATTTTATTTTTTTATCAAACATGCACTGTGTGGAGAGAGGAGAGAAAAAAAAGGGGTGCGTGCACATACATTTAAAGTTAAACGTCTGTGTTTTGCCACTGAAATTGTAATTATACTCAAGTCTTTCATTCAATCAAAATAAAAATACAATTTCAGTAACAAAACACAAACGTTTCACTTAAACCATGCGTGCTTCGCACACACCCAGTTGTGTTTTTGTGTGTGTGTGTGTGTGTGTGTTGTGCCGCCTGCTTCTGTGCATGCACGGGGAGTACGATTCACAGAACACATCGCTTCCGTTACACACTTCCATCACCATGAAGGAGATTTGCCCAAACGAAATTTTAGTAAGTGCCACTAAAGAAGTTTCACTTCAATAATTGCAAGGGGAAAAAATGGACGCATCATTGACCAGGTTTAGGCTTTTAAGAGATGTTTTTTGTTTCTTTAAAATGCAATTGGGGTGTCTTCCGGAATGTTCACTGACAATTCAATATCGAACTCTCCTCACCATTTTTTATTGTGTTAATCAAGTCCTAGACATTGCGTTTTACATGGACTGTGTTTATACTTTTCAGGAAGATGCTCAGGAAGAGTTTGGCTGGAAACTGGTCCATGGTGACATTTTCAGGCCACCCAGGAAGGGCATGCTGTTGTCTGTTTTTCTGGGGTCTGGCACTCAGATTTTAATTATGACATTTGTCACATTATGTAAGTATGCAAGCTATGAGTTTTTTTAAATGCATTAGGTGTTAATACCGTTCCCACTGCTTAGACTAAAAGACATAACATAGACATATTAAGATTGGGCATTGATGTATGTAAAAAAATAAAATCCCTGTATAATGTGAAAATAAGCATAGTTTAGCCCAGGGGTGCGCAAAGTTTCCTTCATGCGCCCCCTGTCCCCTCTCCCCTCTGCTTGCACGGCTCCGGTGTCAAATGACGTAGCGGATCATGTGATACCATGTTGCCAGGGCGATGTCACGTGACCCCACTGTGTTATTTGATGCCGGGTTGCCATGGAGGAGCATCGCTGGAAGGTAAATTAAATTACAGAGGCCTCGCGCAATCCCCCGCTGTGATGGGGGATTTGATGTTATCAAATAAAAGTTTAAGCCCGTTTGGTTACTCTTGATCTGTGTATTGGATTAATAGAGTGTCGGCTCTTGAGCTCAGGGGTTGTACATGCATAACCTGTAATTGTGCGGTAATAAATTGTTGTGTATTTACCTTTCCAGGAGTGCAAGAAAGCAGAGATTGCTGTGGTATGAGTTTCAAGGGAGGTTTTGCGGAGAAAGTGTTGTCAGATTGTGTCTATCTAGATGGGCCCAGTTGCTTGTTCCCCTAAAAATGTACCCAGGAATCCTGGATGCATGTAAACACATGGTCTCTCGGTAATCTCTCCCCTTGAAAACGCTTTTGTGACTCACCACTAGGGGTTCCCTGCTTCAGCACAGACCAGAAAGATAAAAGGGGCATAGGGATGTGAGGTGTCCCTGAATGGTAAAGGGGTCCCTAGTATAAGGGGGAAATGCCCAGATCATCCTGAACCCAGTATAGGGGTTGAGGGGGTACTTCTGTTATATATAAGACTTGTGAGGTTTTGTTGAAGTCTGAAGTCAGGTTTTGCAGAGTGTTAGGCATATGCCTAGTGGGAAAAAAAGTACAAGTTTTCATTCTATCCCTCATCACCAAAAAGACAATTTAGCAGCATAAAAGTGTAAGGTATATTTTATTAACAGTGTGTTCAGTACATGTATGCTTTGTGCACAGTAGAATGAGGCACATGGATGAAAAGTGTTCCTGTAGCTGTGGGGATCCCCAGGTAACATAGGGGTACCCCAGTTAGTAGCAAGGTGTCCAAGAATCGGTATTGGTGGGTGGATTATGGAATTCCTTTGTAACGTATAGGAAAACCTGACCTGTTTAGGGTCCCCAAGGGTTATACTTTAGTAAGGTTCAGAGGGTGTCATGCTGTATTTATAGAGATCCATGCAGCCTTGGCCATTTGCATGGGAGACATGATGGCTACCCTGCCTTCTAACCTCAAAGGGAATCCAGTATATGGAGGTGTAAAGACCATTTGGTAGCAAGGAGGGGCAGAGGAAAATGCCCCAACAGCCATATGGGTTCTGTTAGACTTAGCGGAGCCGGCAAGGGGTTAGCTTGGGGGAAGTTGCTGCTTGAGGGAATACTTCCCATTGGCTGATTCATAGTTCCAGCCCACACGGTTTTTTTTTTTTTTCCCCATCAAGCTGGCTCAGCACGCCCCCTGCCTCTGACATCATCAGCCCGGTGAGCCCTGCTCTGATTGGCTACTGAGAAATTTCTCAGGCTTTTTGATTGGGCTGTATGTTTCTGTGAATGAAACTGAGAGGTTTTAAAAACCCTTACGCAGCTCAGATTTTCAGATTCTCCCAAGTTTATAATAATTTAATTTAAAATAATTTTGAGCTTTTTCAAATTGTTGATGATTAAAAAAAGAAAATGCATTAAACTAAATGAATACCCAATGTATCTCTATGCAGGAACTATTTTTTACACTTGGTTAAACAACGAATTCTGACTAAATTGGTGGTTGGGGGGAATAAAGGGCATGTTTTGCCAGAGTAACGTTATTATTATGGACTGATTATAGTATACTACTGGTAAGGAGGCCATATAACGTAACAATGGCCTGATGTTTCATTTTTTTATCCTTTTTATTTCAATCGGTGTGTCCTGCCTATTCTCTTTACATCGCTTTTACTGGCTTTCATATAAAGGTAAATGATCGCCAGCATCTCCATGTTGCGTGGCCACAGAGAATTGCCACATTACTAACCTGATTTTATACTCCTGTACAAGGTTCATATACATTTACTATTGAGCTTTATATGCTGCTTTACAACACTGCAAAGGAACTTTTTTTGGTTTGTTTTTGTGGCATCCAATTGTTTAATCAACTAACCACTTTTTTATTTATTTATTATTTTTTTTAAATCTGTTGCAGAAAATTTGTTTAAAACATTTATTTAAATGGATGTCACGCTTCTCTAATTGTTTAATAAACAACTGTATTTTCCTGTATTTTTAGTTTTTGCTTGCCTGGGATTTTTGTCTCCTGCCAACAGAGGAGCTCTAATGACATGTGCTGTTGTACTCTGGGTACTGCTTGGAACTCCGGCAGGTTATGTTGCTTCCAGATTCTACAAGTGTAAGTAACAAAAAATAACCAAACCTTTTTTTTTTTGTCTCGAATGATGTTTTTGATTAGGTTGGAGGTTTGCTTATTTGAACTGGGTTATGGTTGTATTTGCCATTTTACTCATAGGATTAAAAAAAAAAATTTTACCCCCCCCCCCCCCCATGTTTTTATTTCATGTGTTTATTTTTCTTTACATGCCAGCATAGTTCATTACCTTTTTGGCAGAAAAGTTGTCCTGTCCAGGGTAAAGCCTTTTCGGCTTGATCTGTCAAAAGTATACCTCGCTCTCGTCTGATACTTTGGAGTCTGTCATTAACTGTTGTATCAAATTTTTGTTTGTTGCTGGTTTCTAGTTCTGACAGGTTTTTTGTTAATTTTACATTTTTTGCTAGCCGTGCTCTTTTCCTGTGTGACGCTCTTTTCATTATCATACCCCTAATAAATGCCTTATGTGCGGTCCATAAAATACTTGGGGTTGTCTGTGTTTTTTTATTTATTTATTTTTGTTTTTTAAATTTATCTAAAATGTGTCCCTTTTTGTCAACTTAACATGTAATTTCTGTTCATTGTATCTATCCTTATAATGTAAGGGTATTGCAGGTAATTTATTTCCAACGCATCTTTCTACCTTGCAAACCTGATCAAACGTTTGATGAAATATGTCTCAATATAATTTTTATTCTTGGATCTCCTCAACTAAAGATTACTTTGAGAACCATTTTGGTTTTCACTTCCTGGTCCTGTAAAAGTTTTTTTTTTTAGATATTGTTTTTGGATGATTGAAGTTTCCTGGTGCCTGTTGCCGAAAGGGAAGATTAGATACATGTGTACATAAATGATCCCCGAGAGGATAACAAAAATGTCCCTAGTAATATGCACTTAGTCAAGGTAGAAATATTTAAGGATATATTGGCCTCTGGGTGTAAGGTCCTAGTATAACCAGATAAAGGGGTCATGGCACGAGGAGCCCAACCTCAGACTGATAACAAGCATAAAAGAAAATAAAACTTTATTTGACGTATAACAAAGTGAAATGCTATATACAGTGAATATTACAATTCCCCAGTGATGAGGTATCTGATCGGCGTGGGTGTGTGTGTGTGTCTCCCGTATAGATAGGTATAACTCTAGATGAGTATATATGTGTAGACAGTGTTTGGGGAATCTCCCACATGACTCAGGAGGTGAGTATGGATAATCCACCTGTATCCAATATTCCCTTAATTTAGATAGTATTGGTTGTCTTCATACATAATCCCGTTATGTGGCAAGAAGTGTGTGTGTGTGTTAGATATATCTCTCATGGGTATCAAGGAGAGTATATAAATCTAAACAAGATGCTAGTTGGTATTGAAACGTGATTCTGCTGCGAGCTCCTCACAGGCAGTCCGATAGATGACTTTGTAGCAACTTGTATCATAAATAGGTGAAACAAAAGTATCTCGCTATGGTAGCAATTACCACAAAGAGAATCCTCTGTGCTAATGCTTATAAGGCTTAACCAGTAGTCGGAACACACAGTAGTAATATGTACTGTAATAAAAGAAAGGGAAAGCAGCGCTATCCACTAAACTACAATAACTTGTGAATAACTTGTATAAGTTAAAAAGCAGTTGCACAATGGATATTATGTCCAATTGGGGTACTGTATACTTAAGTCCAGCAGCCAGTCCAAAGAGGGATTTCCACATCCCTCCAAACAGTAAGCAGGACTCCCCCCTTTTTTTCCTGCCATATGTTCTGTAATATGGTTATTGGGTATAAGTAGGCACAGGAGGAACGGACACAGTCTAGCTATGATGGATAGGGATCCAGCGATGGGGACACAGACCCATACACCAAACCCTATAAAATATGGTTCAATAGTAGGAGATATGAAGATAGAAAAAAAAATTGCCATACAGCCCGTTCAAACACGGAAGAGCTGGGAACGCCGCCTCATCTACTGACGCCACCGTCATGATGTCTCCTAAAACCCTGTATCTGGTTATACTAGGGCCTTGCACCCTGAGGCTATATGGCCAATATGTCCTTAAATATTTCTACCTTGGCTGAGTGCATATTACTAGGGACTTTTTTTGTGATCCCCCTCGGATCATTTATGTACACACAGATTTTTGTTTTAAACCTGTTTAACGTAAAAAGCCCAATTCTATAAATGGTTTGCAATAAATAATGAACAATTAATTTAGTTGTTGTACAGTGTGATTTGGTTATCTAACAATTTCTCTCTTTGTCTTCCTAATTCAGCGTTTGGCGGGGAGAAGTGGAAAACAAATGTCTTGTTGACATCGTTTCTCTGTCCTGGGTGCGGTAATTCAGTTTGACTTTAAGTAGCTATCGGTGATATAAAATATGCTTGTATATTTCAATTATCTTTGTGCTTATGGAAGTCTCTGTCCCCAACTTTGTAAATGGGGAACATGGCTAAGGCTAAGGTCCCGTTGCACGCGTCCGCACGGCTGGCTTGCTTGCCGGCGGCGCGTGCAACTCACTGTACCGCGATCTGCGGTCTACAGGAAACTTCAGTCGGAGCGGGGGGCGTGGCCAAACGGGTCGGGGGGTGCGGCCATGACGTGACGTTGATGTTACAAAGTCAGCAGCTGCCCTAATGTGCTGGCATCTAGGGCAGGAAGAACAGAGCTTTACCCTACAATGTATAGTCAATGCAATACATGCATAATACAATGCAAAGCATGCACTGTACACATCCTCTTTTGCAGCTGGAGCGGGAGGTGGGCGGGAGGGGGAGGATTGACAGGGAGGGGGGGCGTGGCTTGAGCGGAGGGACCCGCTACTCTTCCCCCCCTCCCTCCACGGACTGCAGGTAAGTACACACACGCAGGCACTCATACATACACACATACACACATATATACACACACACACACACACACACACACAGACAGACAGAGGCACGCACTCACGCACACACATACACACACAGACAGGCACGCATTCAGGCACACACATATACAGACAGGCACTCACCTGCTTTCCCTCCACACTCCTCCCCGCTCCCCGAAGCCTTTCCTCCTCCCGCAGCCTCCCCTCCCCATTGGCTCACAGCCACACCACGTGACGCGTCAACGCTAGGAAACACCATTCTGTTGTGTCTCCTAGCGGCTGACGCGCCACAGCGTGTAATCAGCTGTGCAGCCAGTGGGGACCGGGACCGGCCTGCGAGGATTCCCCTGCTGGTGGGGAACTCGCGACATGGCCGCCCGCGCCAACGAGCGCAGCGGGACCGAGGCCTAAGCCTTTGAATGAGCCAAGTGAACAATCTACACACGTGGTGAGCTGCACTTAAAACCATTTATAAAAAGTGCACGCTCCTGCAGGAAGTCTGATTTTAGCTTATCTAATCTGTAGAGAAGTGTGAACTCTGCATATCTTGCTGTTTTTAATGTCTGTTTCCTAGCTAAGTAGCAGTGAAAATGTCCTAAAAATTGAGCTAAGAAAAATATTACATTGTTCCTAGGAAATATGTGGGCTTTAAGAAAAATATACTCTTATGTTGCAGGATCGTGTTTGCTGATTTCTTTTTAATGAATTTAATTCTTTGGGGAGAAGGATCCTCTGCAGCAATTCCGTTTGGTACCCTTGTAGCTATATTGGCATTGTGGTTTTGCATTTCTGTCCCACTGACGTTCATTGGTGCTTACTTTGGTTTTAAAAAGAATGTAAGTACTTAAGTTTTGCGTTGTTTACAATTCCTGCTCATTGGGGTTTTTGCGACCACACAATGGAGTAACCATTCTCAAGTTCACAATAAATACATTTATAGCCCAATAGTTCTGCAGCGCCTGTATTCATGATGATCGATTTTTATCAATATTATGATAAATTAAACCTATTTCTCCCCTACGCGCACCACCCATATGAAACAGTCTTTACATTCAGCTCTGCACACTAAATAAGCCCTAATTATTTTACACACTCAAATACACCTAACACATATATACACCTTAAAAGCAAAAAAATATGTAATGGTGAGATGGTATATTTCTGTTTTGTAAACCATCATATCACAGCTTTGCTTGAGAATTATGTGATGGGTAATATTGGCAGATCTCTGAATTGTACAAAGTGTTAAATAAGGTCAAGTACGTTCATTTGTGATTTGACATGTGATTTAACGGTAAACTTTATTGTGGGTGAGGAACTCCGCCATTATTTTTTTTTACCAAAACAATATTTGAGAATTCCTTTTTATATGCTCAATTCACACCATGCAGTAATCTTGCACTAACTCATGCAAAAATGAAAGGGGTAATTTTTTTATTTTAAATCATTGTTATGATGTAGATATCGTGCACTTTTGCTTTTATAATTGCTTTGAACACTTCCCCCCCCCCCCCTTTTTCTTGGTAATTAAAGTAAAAACACCAGGCAGATGTCAGAGCACATTTTAGACAAATCTAAAAGTATGCTAGATTCAAACCACACTGTTGTTGAGGGGGTGCTGTAACATCTAGTAACACAATGATTTTGGTTGTTTAATTTTTTTTTAAAAAAAGCTTCTAAGCAGCCTGCAATTGCAAGGTCTGGCTTCCTACCTCACAGCTTAAGTACAGACTTTAATGGGTGCCTTTTTTTTTTTTTTTTTTTTAAATCCTTTATGTAGGAATTTCTATTTGAGGTCTAAAGTAGTTATTTACCACCATTAGTGTCAGCATGAAAGCCACGAAAAAGCTTGCAAATAGGATGGCAGTGCAAAGTGAGATTTAAATGGCACTGTAATAATGCATTTGCTTTCTTTGCTTCCCTTTAGGCCATTGAACACCCAGTCCGCACCAATCAGATCCCTCGTCAGATTCCTGAACAATCATTCTACACAAAGCCATTACCTGGCATCATCATGGGAGGAATTTTGCCCTTCGGGTGCATCTTCATACAACTTTTCTTCATTCTGAATAGTATTTGGTAAGCCTATTCCTTTGTATTTTTTCCCCTCCCTTGACTGTCACCACAGGATTTATCTACTCTCGTGTGCTACTTTTCTTGCAGAGAGTACTGCAATGCGTCACTGAGCAGAGCAAATAGATTGCAGGCCCTCTGGTAATAAATGGGTTAAGAGAAGACAGTCTTCTCCATAGAGATGAAGTGTAATACATTATTCCGGAACCATAAATGAAGCATTGCAAGGTCATTTAATGTTCTTTCACCTGCAGGGAAATTGGTTTATGCTGCAATTTTCCTTTCAGCTACATGGCTGTTACAGGAGCTATACTTTCTATAATCCTTGTAAAAGCCTGTAGATTCTTCTTCTTTATATCACCCATGGGTTTAACGATCAAGATACAACACTTCTATAAACACCATATTCTCCCCATTAGGAAAATGAATGTGATATGCTCAAATGACAATCCTTTAGGCTGCATCACTCACCAGCTCCTAACTTCCTCCCGAGCCGGCCCCAGTCCCTCACTGCAAGGCTCACTATGCGCTGTGACGCGTCAGCCAGCAGGGGATGCAGGAAGATTGTGATCCCGAGCGGTGACGCGTCACGCTGGTGAGCCTATTAGCACCGGGGGCTGTACCTTCCTGGAGCTGTCAGCCAGCCCCGGTGTATCTCTCACTCACACACACCACACACACCACTGATCTCTCTGCCCCCTTGTATCAACCCCCACCCCCCTCTCCTGCAGACCCACAACCTCCTCCCCCTCTCCCCGGGCACAATGGCCGCGCTCCCCTGACCTGTTTTGGCCACGCCCCCCAGGCACCTTAAAAAAATGCTCCCTACGGACCGCAGATAGCGGTGAAGTGCCTCACCACGCGCCGCCTTTATGCAGTGCAGGCGCACTGTCTGATGCAGCGGGGCCTCGGCCTTAGTGTAATGGACAGTCCACGTTTTTTTGTATTATTATTATACACGGTCAATGTTGTTGGTTTGTCAAAATATCTGAGTTAAAAGTAGGCTGCACTGTTTTGCATTTTACTTAATTACACTGGTCAGAAAAAACTGGACCCCTTTTATTTTTTGTCATATCACTACATTTTTATTAAAAAATTGCATGATGACCTCATCAAGTGCAGAGTTATAAAATGGTATTTAGCGAAGAAAAGCACCTTTATAAAGTGCTTGAGACAGAGCACTTTACCTAAAAAGCTTAGTGCTTCAGATTAATTACAATAAAACCTTTACCAGCCACAGAGGAAAAAAGATTTCTCGTTTTAATGAACACAAACCTACTGTGTCTGGTACTTGTTAACTAAATTGATGTCACTGTTATTTTAACATCAGTTGATTGTCGACATTGTGATTCTTCAACAGCGTTATCTACATAACAGACCTAAAATTGTGCACATTTTCATGGAGATTGAGAGAGAAATTTAAAGATATGATAAAAATAATAATTTTTCCGCAACAGTGTTTCAAAATTCCTGTAGTGCATAGAACTATGCAAAGGGAAATCTTCAAAATAAAAATAAAGTTGCATGTCAGATTGCTCATAGATTAACTAGGCAGTGTCATACAACGCAGACTTCAGTAATGGTAAGGTTTTGCTTATCCTCAACCCGAATACTAAAAAGTGGCTTGTTTTTAGTAGTTAAAGTAGAGGATGTACTTAGGTGAGGTGTGTTTATTTAAAGACCGTGAAAGGTGCATTTACCAGCTAAATCCAAAATTTAAACCACTCTTCAGTGTGATTTATTATTCAGTTGTCCTTACGGACTCCAACATTTGCCTTTCACACTGCTCTTGATGCTTTTCCAACCTACTTTGTTTCTGGCAAGGAAGAAGCTGCTCTTCTAATAAGTCGGCTATTATGATTTCCAATCAACTTCGTGGTCTGAAATGTATTGGGTTTTGCCGGATTCCGGGATCCTTTCTCCCATTAATTCGATGAGCAATCCCTTCATTGACTGACGTTTATAATGACACCTACTTGTGGGATCACAGATGGGTGGAGAGAGACAGGCCTGCAACGCCGTTACTTATTGTGGCAACATAAGTTATATTGTATTATAATTATTTGGCAAGCAAAACTATAAACAATATTTAACGAACCAGAACTGTACTACTGATGATGTTGTTACAGATTCTGTTTAAAATGCACAGCTCTCATTGAAACATTTCTTAATTTTATTATGTTTTGAATACAAACACACTTTAAAAAAAATGTTTAATAAGAATATCTAGAAGGAAGATGAGCCATTTTCTGTATCATTTATTCTTAATTTTTTATTTTTTTAGGTCACATCAAATGTATTACATGTTTGGATTCCTGTTTCTGGTATTTATCATTTTGGTCATTACGTGCTCTGAGGCTACTATACTGCTGTGCTACTTTCATCTGTGTGCGGAGGTAAGAGCAGAAAGATACATTGTACATTTCTTAAATGTGTGAGCTGGTCATACAGAACCTGTTAGGGGGGAAAAGAAAGTTTGTGATCAAGTGAGAACATAGGTTTGGTAGCCTTTCTCGGAAATTGCTTGTATGCTTATTTAATACAACAATGTACTGTATGCAGCTTTTTTAATTTAAATGTACTTGATTTGGAACAAAGGGTCCCTAACGCAGCTGAAATGTGGCACTCCAAGCACGGGTAATTCCCTGGTTCATGAGATTTGACACTTTTTAAATTCCCTTAGGCTGTGGCCATGGTCGGGGAAGCGTGCGCGCGGCGCGATCACATTGCCTTAAGGCAATGATTGCAGCCGTAGACCGTGTATGTGACAGCGCGAGGGGGTGTGCAGTGCGCGAGGAATCTGTTTAATTTGATTCCACAGTGTGACGGGCAGGCCTCATGTGAGCGGTTTGCCCAATAACGGCGATCCAGCCCCGTCACGGCCACGCCCCCCCCACATGCCTCCCTGTCGCGTCTACTTTGGCCACAGATCGCTGGAGCTAAAAAGCGGGTGACGTCACGTGCCCAGATGCGAGCGCGCAGTCACCATGGACCCAACCTTGCAGGAATTATCCTGGAGAAACAACATGGCCACAGGGGTCAACGATTGGATGACCTTGCAGCCATCTCTGCTTTTCTCTGCATGTACTAGCAATAGAAAAAATTAAAAATAAAATTGTATCTGGGAGTTCCCTGGGTTTTGAGTGCCACGGTTCAGCAACCGTAAACAGCCTGGTTCATAGAAGGTAAACAAACAAGAAAAACTACTGGAATTTGAGGGATTGCTGCTTTAAACTACAGTTTACAGCCACAGCACACAGCGCAGTTAGGCTTTACACTGGGTCAATCCTGGGCACCAATTACTTAAAAGTTCAATCTTATTTTGCAGCATGTTATGCCACGTTCTGTAAATCAGAATTCCTTTTCTGAGAACTGCAGTGACATCATTTAAAAGCTGTCCCTCACAGATCCAAAGAGTACTAATGGAGGGATTTGATTTCCTTTAGCTACTCCCTTTTGTGTTGCGCGACTGTCGGAACCAAGTTTTGCATGTGCAATCTCTTACTGAACACAAACGGTTCCTCATTCAGAGGTCGTAAAGAAAATGAAAATAAAGTACAAAGCCAAAGTAACAAAAGTAGCCAAAACATTGCTTTAAGCACAGTTGTACTTTTTTTTTTGTTTGTTTTTTTTAAATATATATACAAAATGTTAATTATTGGATGACTACTGGGGATTGCACCATTTTAAAAGCATTTTCAACAAGATTTAATGAGGGGCATTGTTCCCCCAGATAACAACACAACTTATCCCGATACATCTGGAAAAGCCTCCGTATTCAGGGTCTATGTTGGCACAGAATATCAAAATGTATATGAACATATAATACATACGTAGAATAATGAAGCCCCCCGTATCTGTGTACGAATTACTTAAGGGTCCTAAATTAAACTCCAGCAGTGGGATACATGTTCAACCCAAGTCCAGGTGTTTTTTTTGTAGAAGGCATATATCTATGCAGTTTAACACACGGCCAACGCTGGCCTATCAGGGGCTAAAAACAGCTAATATATATTGAAGTTCTTGGCAGCATTGAAGGGATTAATTCCGGGTCAACAAAAATGAAAATATAAATACCTATAATTTCCAATCAAAGCTAGATATGCGTTATGAATGTCTTTACCGAGGTTTTGCATTTTTTCCCCCCTGCAGGACTATCACTGGCAATGGCGCTCATTCCTAACAAGTGGTTTTACTGCAGTTTACTTTCTTGTGTATGGAGTACATTATTTTTTCTCCAAACTGCAAATTACAGGGACGGCGAGTACCATTTTGTATTTTGGGTACACTATGATAATGGTTCTTATCTTCTTCCTCTTCACAGGTAAACAATAATATTTCCTATTTACAATTTTGAGATCTTTTAGACCATGAGCAGAACAGCATCATGTGCTGGACCATCTTGCGGGTCGTAGTTGACATATTAATACGGCACTATTTTTATTTATTTGTTATCATTAGAATCTAAAAACAGAGCTGCATATGTACAGTGGCGGCCAAGTCCGTTAGAAACGGAAAACATCCCCAAATTTTTTCGTGACAGTACATACCAAGTAAATGAATACAATCTAAGTGTGTTGTTTTTACAGCTAATTTTATACTAATGGTGTCATTCGTTTTAAATCTGATATTGTCAATTGACCTGATGCATAGAAATTCACTTTGTCAGTGAGCTAACTCTTCCCATAGTTGATTATAAATTAACCCTTTTGCTGCCAGATTAATTTGCAACACTTAAGGTGCATTTCCACGTTTTTTGTTTTTTTTTCCATTTGATATAATACGTGGAAAGCAGGTGGTATGCGAAGCTGAACCTTGTTTAATTTCTTCTCCAGGGACCCCCTGCTTCCCGAAATACATACCTTTTTTTTATTTTTATAGGTCATGCTGGGTTGAATATTCCACGGGCCAATAGGAAGCCGCTACGTCATCCGCGGCTTCCTACTGGCCCGGGTGACGTGGGATCTATAACCAAGCAGGAGATACTGGCATGACCTACGGTGATAAGGATCTCAGGATGTAGGGGGTTTCCGGAGCTGAAATGAGCGTGGTTAAACTCTGGAGACACCCTGCTTCCCACCTAGGGGAATGCTCCTTTAAGGAAAAAGCTAAATTATAAAACCCTGTTTATTCTATTAGATTTCCTTTTAAATAAAATTATTATACTTGTCATATTACTCTTGATAATCAGCTATTACTTTCTAAAGGGTTCCCTACAATTTTTTGGTCATTAAATTTTTTTACCAAATACAGAAGAATTTACTATCCATCTGATCTCTCACACTATTAAAGGGTTGGGGTTCCCTACAATGCATCTGATCTCAGATTCGCTATTTGAGAGGGTTGGGGTTCCTTACAATGCTATTATAGAGGGTTGAGGTGCCCGAGAATTTCACAATAAAATTATAGTATTCCTTAACCAAAAAAAGGTTGCAACCCATTGCATTAAGAACTAGAATCTTGTAAAGGAACAAAGGTAGTTGCCATGTACTAATATGTAGATATCTGCAGTACGACATCCTTTCTTAGCAAATTATAAATCTGGTTCCATAGTGTTAATACCACACACTGTTTGAGCTCCAACCATTAGGACAAGCCTATTTAAGACAAAATTATCTTTGTTAAATTGCTAGAAGTTGCAGTGGAGTATTTGTTCTTGTTTGACTTCACCATAGCTATGCCATAATTTGGTAGTACGTTTAGTCAAATGTCTGTCTTGTACCACTTGACAAATGGTTTTTATAAGAAGTTCAGTTTTAGTACCCTATATTAGACACATTTCTTCGGTTTAATAATGTTCCATAATTCACTTATTGACCCCGAGATACCTAATGGAATTGTAATATTACTTGGACATTAGAACTTGGCTTTACAAACGTACGCATGAAAATCAGAGTGGTCTTATTGGGAGTGTTAAACACTTGCCTGAAGTAAAGGGAATTAGAGACCATTCATATTGCATTGTCTATCAATGTTAAGGTACACAGATATGACGTTCACTTTGAAACTTTACCATGTTCATTGCCTTTAAAAAAAACAAAAAACCTGTTATTGGATTACTTTGCAGGTTTGAAGACGTCAAAGGTCCAAATGTTTGTGTGCAACCTGTGAGTCACGACAACCTTAGGGGTTGTTGGCAAATTTGTGGAGGTCGCAGTCAGCGGCGGATTTAAAAAACCACCGCCCTTAAGCACTTGCCTGTGTCTGCTGCCCTGCTTCCCTTTCCGAATCTAGTGTCAAATGACGCCACGGACGTCATCAATTATGTCGTGATGTCTTGGTTGCCACGAGACTCCGTGGGATGCCATTTGACGCTCTATTTTGAAGAAGCCGGAGGCGGCAGAACGAATGCTGCTGGCACAGGTAGGCAAGTCCCTTCCCATTAGGTCCGATAGGCCGACAGCACGGCAAATTAGGGCAGATATTTTTGCCGCCCCAAAATGTTGCTGCCTTAGGCCCGGGCCTAATGGGAAATCTGACACTGGTCGCCTTGTCTGTCTCCCATCGGCCTCTGTGACTCCCTTCTTCCCTGACTTCCTCCCTCTGTCACCCCAGATGACGTCGCAAATACCCATATATGGGCATATTCATATTTGAGCATCTACAACGCCATTCAGGTGGGGAGGCACAGCGTCTGCTGCTGTAATGGAAATTTAACCCTGCAGTTAATACTGTTTTCGGGGTCATGGAGTGGGGTGTCGTGGCTATAAACACATTTTTTTTAAAAAAAGGTTGCGCACCACTGGCCTAAACCACTTTTTTGAAGGTTCTGATATAATTTACATATACTGCAAGTTACACCAACTTTATTATATAGCAATTATCTGCTGATCCTCCTTCACTGATATCTGAGGCTGGTGTTACTTTGCATAAGTTAATTGTGAAAGCGGCTTCTGTGTATTATGTAATGAGGTGAGCCTTACACAATTTGTTCATTGATGTATTGTTGAATGGTTAATTTTAAAATTTACCATTGTTTTGCTACTGTACAGTACTAAACTTTTTTTTTTTTAATCTTTACAGGAACAATTGGATTCTTTGCATGCTTTTGGTTTGTAACCAAGATTTATAGCGTTGTTAAAGTTGATTGAAGAATGCCGTATGTGAAGAACTCGAGGAACTTTATTACTGGGATTACAAGATCTTTGAAGCGTTATGTACTTTAAAGTATTGTCATCAATTTGTTTGAAGACAGGAATACAAAATACACCCTCCATGATGCATTGGTTTTAAACTAATTTTTTTTTCTATTTTGTTTGATTAAAAGATCATTTGCATTGAAATGTTCTTATTAAAGAGAAGTTAAATATTGTATGCATTTGTAAATATAATAACTACACTGTAATGGAGATTTACACTTCTAATGGCAGATGAGGTGGATGTATTACCCAATTATACAATACTATTAATAAAATACTGCTGTAAATAACCGTATTGTTTTAGACTCTAGGTGGGATGAATGTTTTGTTTTTATTTTATTTTGTGTGGGGAAGAAAACAAGTTTTATCATGACAGGTTTGAAACTTGTTTTCTAAAATGTATTCCCTTTCATTCTGGTTGAATTTTATTTTTTATACTTGGTGATCTGTCCTTACCATCAGTTTCTTTGTTGTCTATTAAGTTTAGTGATTGAAGCCTTTTAAAATTGTGCCTGAGTCTTTGGATTTTTAAATTTATAATCTTAATAAATATTGTAAAAATGTTATCAATGTGTTTTTCGCTATGAAGTTTGTATTCTCTGTTTACAAGGTAATGAAGTTTCAGGAGTACTGTTTTTGTTAGAACATAATTGTACTTTTTTTGGCAATCCGGATTGAATTTCTTTAGCAGAAATGCTGAATGAAAAGAAGTCCACATTTTGGCAGTCGGTGAAGTCGGAAGAAATAGAGACAGGAGATAAGAGTGGAAAGAGAAAAGGAAAGTGCAACGAGAGGAAAATAATTTAAGTACATTGGGGTAAAAAAGTGAAGGTGAGAGGAGGTAATGAAGGGTAAGAGGAGATTGGAGGAGATGTGAAGCGAGAAAGTGGTATGTTTTAATGGGAGACATGGGCCTAAATTCCAGAGGGAGATGAAGTGAGATGTTGGTAAGGTAGAGCAGGGGTGCGCAAACTTCCCCCATACGCCGGGTTACCATGACTATGTGTCGCTGTAAGGTAAGTGTTAGAGGCCTCACGCGGTGCCCAAGCATTTAATGCTTACATTTAAATGCCTTGGGGTAGAGCGCGGGACCTCTAAAACTGCTGTGTAACCCCCCTCCCCCCCCACCCTGTTTGCGCACCTCTGATGTAGAGGATGGAGACATTTAGAAGAGGGTAAAAGATGGAAGAAAGGGGGAGAGAAGTTGCTAAATAGGAAGGCCCACTGTAGAAATTGGAAATGCTGCAGCGGTAGAAAGAAAGGAGGCCCACAGGGACCCGATACAGGTAGGTCTTGGCAGCATTATATCCTCCCATGACAGCCTATATCATTTAGAGGGAAGGAGACTAATAGTGGATCAAAGTGAATATCGGGCATATATTTAATAGGGGGAATCTAGATAAGGCATGAATTAAGTAACCCCTTCAAAAAAAAATATTAAACCTTCACTTAAAGCAGCAATTTGCATCTTATTTGATTTATTTTTTAACATTACCTAGCATCAGGGTCCACTGGAGCGGAACTGCAGTGCTCTGCTCCAGAAACCCCTAGTTCATGAGGTACCCACATTTGTAAATTGTAGGCATGCGTGCAAGCTTGAACAACACAATATAGCCAGCAAGAAAACTTCAGATCTCTCGTGAACTGGGTGATCCCTGAAGCTTGCAGTACTCTGGTACAGGTGATGTAAGATAAAATAAACTCTGACATGGATTGCTTCTTTAATCTTTTAGTTCTACATTTGTTAACACCTGTATCTACAAGCAAAAGTGTCATCCATACCTTTTTGGCTTTTCAATCTTGTACACAATTATGATTCCATCAGGCAAAAAGGTATTGGCTGTGAGGAATACTGAGGTCCTCATTCACGTAGCTCAGGGCAAATAATGTCATGCTTAAAACTGGCATGGAAGTTATTTTCTGAGTTCATGCTCTATTCATAAAGCTAATTGTATGCAAAGACCACCAAACATCATTAGAATAGGCTCAATGTCGCGTTATTTCAGGATAATGTTACATTAGCTTCAAATAATGTGACGTTACTAAAGCGTTACTGCCACTCTGGTCCTGAAATAGGGTTTGGAAGGAAGAGAACACCAGAACTAGATTATAAAATGTCAGTAAATAAACGTATCAACTTCAGAAAATATTAAATGCTTAACTGAAGTGGCTGCCATGTCATCGGCTACCTACAAGGGTTAATATTTCTAATACTGCACAGAACACAACTAACGCCACCATTGCTATACAATCGGCTTATAGCCATACTAGCCAATGTTTGCTAATAGGGGCTGCAGACAATTGTACTATTAAAAATAAACATATAAAAAACTTTGTTAAAATACAAATTTCTTGTGGTATATAATCATGGCGACACACTGGTATATAATTTAGGTGAGAAACGTATTCCTGGATGCCTCAAGCCGTAACCCTCCAGCCCTGTCATTTTCCCAAATGTTGAGTATTTTAAGATTGGTCCGTGGCCCCAGCCAATTTGAGCGAGTGCTTCACGCCATGGAACGATTTGAAAGGGGATACCATTGCAATAAAGTGATGTAAGTTAAAGAGAAGGTTCAACAATTCTGATCACACCTAGAGTCTCTGGACAACTCTTCCTACAGTGCATCTTCACCACAGCACACATCCATAAATCTATTAACAACTGGCATGTGTTATCAACTGATAAAACAATACAAGGAACGCAAACAAAATTGACCAACTAACGTGTGAGAAATAGTGTTGACAATGTGCTGCCTCTAAGATACGGTCTCTAGAACCATGTGACAGTGAATCTAACAAAAAGTGCAAATGAGTAAGTAAATAATAAAAGTGCAGTGCTCGAATGACAAATGCAGCATTCACGGCCATAATAAGATGTCTAATATCCATAGAAAATAGGGAAGAGCGAGTGATGGAACAGTCTGCTGGAACTCTCCTCACAAAAGAAACAAGGAGAACATAGCATAACATTGTTTTCATTACAAAGCAACATGGAGGGTAGGGAATGAACTCTGCCGGTCTAGTTAGTCCCCCCTATAATTATTGATTCCATTTGGTTATATTACTTCCAAAGTGAACTTTGTTGCTCGTTTCGGGCATAGAGGTTTAGTAGTGCAACGTTTACTCACGAGAGAGAACCTTTCACAATTAAGCCTGCTTTCCTGGTCTTTTGATTTTTGACCACTCCCCTTCTTTTGAACGTGAAAGATGAATATTATGCAGTCGGGTATGTTCCCTTTGAAAGTTGTGGGATGTCTGCCCAATTTGGGAGAGTTGGGTAGACCTTTTAACGGAATTAAGTGTGACAGCTTGGAAAAGCAGTCTACCACAACTAAGATGGTGTTCATCCCTTTAGATACTGGCAGTTCGACTATGAAGTCCATGGACGGTCCGGGATAGGCAGTGGTCAAAAGAGTCCTGGTGGTTTATCCTGGGGAGTCTTATTCCAAGCACATGTCGAGCATGCAGCAACAAATTCTTTGATGTCCCTTTGCATGCCGGGCCACCAAAAGGTCCGTTCCACAAGGTTTATGGTCCTTCTAGTAACTGGATGACCTGAAGGCTTTGAAGAGTGATCCCATTCAAGGACCTTCTTCCGATGAGCTGGTGAGGTAAACAAATGTCCATCAGGAACTACGAGACCCTCAAGAGACTGCTGTTGTACAATGTCTCAAGGCATCAAAAGAGTTGGCGGAGAGAATATATTTGGAGGGAAGAATAGGCTTCTGCTGATCCTCGGTTTTGTCGTCCACCAGGAATTGACGGGAAAAAGCATCGGCTTTGATATTTTTAGAACCCAGAAGAAAAAAGATAATAAAATTAAAACGGGAAAAGAAAAGTGACCACCGGGCTTGACTAGCCCCCTAAGTGTCGAGCGCCCTCGATATAGAGCCAAATTCTTGTGGTCGGTGAGTAGTGATTGGGTTCTCTGTGCCTTCCAACAGATGTCTCCATTCCTCCAGGGCAAACTTGATTGCTAGGAGTTCCCAGTTACCCACATCATAATTTTTGTTTAGCTGGAGAATTTTTTTTCGAGAAAAAGGCACCGGTGTGGAGTCTGTTTTGAGGTTTCCTTCTCTGGGAGAGAATAACACCGGCCTCAACGTCTGACGCATCTACCTCCAAGGTGAAAGGGTAGCTTGGGGTCCGGATGTATGAGGATAGGTGCAGAAATTAAGGCAGTTTTCAAGTGATCGAGTGCTTGGGTAGCTGCCGGCAACCATGAAGCGGGATCTGCACCTTTCTTAGTTAACCCTGTAATGGGAGCTACCGCAGAGGAGAAATTTTGAATGAACCTGCGGTAGTACTGTAGTTTGCAAACCCCAGGAAGCGCTGCACGGCTTTGAGGGTAGTGGGATGAGGCCAATCCAGAACCGCCTTTACCTTAGCAGAATCCATGGTGAAGCCTGTGTTGGAAATTATGTACCTAGGAACGCTGTGGAGGTTTGGTGGAACTGACATTTTTCTAGCTTGGCGACCAAATGGTTTTCACGTAGGCATAGAAGTACCTGTTTATCATGGTTGACATGCTCCTGTGAGGATTTAGAAAAGATCTAGATACATGACGACAAATTGATTGAGGAGATCTCTGAAAATGTCATTAACGAAGTCTGAAGACGGCAGGGGCATTACAGAGACCGAAGGGCATGACTAGATATTCATAGTGGCCGTCATGGGTATTAAAAGCCATTTTCCATTCGTCACCTTGGCGGATTATTACCAAATTGTAGGCCCCACGGAGGTCCAATTTAGTGAAGATGTTGGGTCCTTGAAGGCGATCGAAAAGTTCTGAAATCAGTGGTAAGGGATAACGGTTTTTGATGGGTGATCTTGTTTAGACCTCTGTAATCAATACATGGCCGTACCGACCCGTCCTTTTTCTTCACAAAGAAGCCTGCGCAGGCTGGAGAAGATTTTCGAACAAAGCCCCTTTGTAATTTTTCATGAATATACTCCTTCATAGCTTTAGTCTCAGGAAGGGAGAGTGGGTAACAAGTTATCGAAATAGCAATGCGGTGGTAAGACCTCAGATCTGGCTTTATCAAAAATGTTGCGAAATTCGGCGTAGACCTCGGGCAATTTTACCTGCTCTATTTTGGGAGCAGTAACCCCACAAATACTTTTGATAGGCACAGCGCAGTTCTTGGGGGAAAAAAAGGGCCTCCACAGGACCAGTTCCTT
Organism: Ascaphus truei; assembly: GCF_040206685.1. Classification (NCBI taxonomy): domain Eukaryota; kingdom Metazoa; phylum Chordata; class Amphibia; order Anura; family Ascaphidae; genus Ascaphus; species Ascaphus truei. Next base: position 270,883,478 of record NC_134485.1, on the reverse strand, counting down.
GTCAGACCAATCGATGCGTTGATTGTGACGTTGCAGCCATGGGAGGCCAAAAATCACGTCCACCGAAGGGGTGGGAATGGCATCCAGCTGGATCTCTTTGGTCTGGTCCTCATCTGTACGAAGACGAAAGAGAACGGTCTGTAAAGAGCTATATGCTGGTTGCAGAGGTCGACTATCAATGACTTCCAACCCCAGAGGGCATTTCTTGCGAAAGTGGGGGTGTTATTCCTCTCGGCGAAGCCTTGATCAGCAAAATTGCCTACCGACCCGGAATCCAGAAAGGCCATCGCAGAAGTGTGGAAGCTCTCGTCGGTAAGCGTAACAGGAAGCAAGATCCTGGTTGACAGCAGTTTTGCTGTGATAGGGGATGCAGAAAGTGTTCCCATTGTGATTCCCCTGGACCTCACTAGGAGTTGGCGTTTCCCAACTTGTGGGGGCAAAAGAGTACCTGATGTCCGGGATTGCCACAGTACAGACAGAGACCGGCGTGGCAACGACACTGTTTCTCGCTGGAAGACAAATTGTTACCCCCAAGTTGCATAGGCTCTGAGGTATCTGGTGGAAGAGGTTCAGCTGTACCGGCATGGGAAGAAGAGACCCTCGGAGTAAGCTGCCGATGACGGATCATTCAGTTCTCTCTTGCAGACGTTGATCAACGCGAATACATATGGCAATGAGTTCCTCGAGATCAGTGGGACGTTCATGTGCAACGAGCTCATCTTTTAAAATCTCCGTAGGACCTTGCCGGAAGGCGGCTGCTAGCGCCTCGTTATTCCATCCGGTCTCAGCGGCAATAGTGCGGAACTCCAAAGCGTATCGGGCCACGGATTGACTTCCCTGAGAAATATGAAAAAGAGAGGAAGCGGCAGTTACCTTGCGACCAAGTGTATTAAAAATTCCTGGGTAAATTGTCCGATAACAAAGCAGGGATTGGCTGCCGCTCTCCATAAATTGGAATAAAATATATTACTGGTAGAGAATAATAGGGTGCATATGGGATATATAGTCAAGTTAAGAGGGGTGGTGGGTCACAGAGGTGGCCTAAAAGATTCCTATTTGCACTCGCTAGACCAGTTAGTTAGGCTAGGAAAAATTCAATCCTTGAAGATAGCTCCATAGCCATACATGTACAATTATAAAATCACATTTATTAAACATATATACAAAAGACTTAATGTCTAAAATTCCACTATGTGGTTTCTGGAAACACAGAGAGAGCACCGGGGTAGTGCAGTGTTGCTATGAGAGTGATTCAATTTATGGGAGACTGTTGTTTAGTATACTGTCGTATTGGTTCTGCTGATGTTCCCATCATAATCCCATATTAGTATCATAAAGGTATATAACCTGTGTAGTGGGTTGGGATCACAGCGTGGGAGGGTTACTAGGTAGTTATGGCTTATAGCCGTGTAAGGTGGGGCTATGTATTTCAGGGTAAAGTCCCTATATGTCAAGTGATATCTAGACAGAATAGTTTAGGGACCCCTATATACTGTCCCTCTACCTTCCTTGAGTAAGGTGCCTGGAGCGCCTGATGTATGCGCCCCACTAGGCAAAACCGATAGTAGTCTGGGCGTCACTACATATAGTGTGGCTCCGTTCTTAGTTAAGAAGCCAAACAGTCAGTTATACCACTTAAGGTGCTGTTATTGGTGCTGTCTAAATGCATGCACCAGTGTGTCTGTAGCACGCTCCCTTTAGCTGTTCATACGACCTGTCAGCCTGAAAAAACTCTCAGCTTCCCGCTTTGTGTTCCTCCGCGACTCCAGATGACGTCACAGAAAGTGCGTCATCACGTACCAACGCACGTTTCACGCTCGTAGGCGCTTCGTCAGGGTAATGGGAGTGACGTCACTAGTCTCCTCCCTACTCTAAATACTGGTTGGTTGGGGGCGTGTAGCATCTCCCAACCAATCCCAGGGTTGTGTGGATAGGAGGACAGCTGTAACTAATCCCCGTTAAGGGGTATGTGTAATGTGCGTCCGGCTATCAGTGATTCATGTTACCTTGGTAACGTATCCGAATCAGTGTATGGAGTGTTGTGTACTCTCATAAGGGGCAGAAATGATTGTACATAATCAGCACAGGATGTACAGCGCGTGTGATATGGCAAAGTCATATGAGGGGTGTATAAATACTGCGAATTGGTCTGCCTTTGATATCAGTTTGAATGAATGTATAAGGTGTGGGTTAGTCCAAGATGTTATTGATCATCGTCTAAGATGATTGTCAGCAATGGGTACCTCAGATAGTATTTCTGTATCTTACATCCAGGTATATGTGTGTGAGGTGTAGGAGTGTTAGCTTCTACTAAGGTCCGCCTCTAAAGTCAATACGGACTTAGAGGAGTTTAGGACTCTATTTAACTACCCATTGTCCTGTTCTCTCATTGTTCGTATCTTGAGAGTGGATGTAAGAACCCCATCCCTATATGGTCAAAGAATATGTTGGATCCGTGATCTCTACAGATTATCCCCATCATTTTGGGGGGTAGGGGTTGGTACACGGTGTTGTTGATCATCATCTAGGTTGATCCTCAGCAATGTATTTAGGTACTTCAGTTAGTGGTTGTAATTGAGTACCTTATACCTAGGTATGTATATGTAAGGTATAGGAGTGTACGTTGGTACTAAGGTCCGCCTCTAAAGTCAATACGAACTTCAGGAGTTTAGGACTCTATTTAACTACCCATTGTCTTGTTCTCTCATTATTGATGTCTTGGGAGTGGATGCAGGGACCCCATCTCTGTGTAGTAAAAGTATGTTGGGTCAGTGGTTAACAACTGATTATCCCCCTCATCTTGGTTCCCTTGTCTGATATCGTTGGTCTTTGCTTGACCTGACACTAGGTGTCATTTATCACAGCGGCCCCATTATCATATCTTCATGTTTAACTATCACAGTGGCAGTCAAGGTATAATCCTTACAGGAATGCTGAATAGATATAGCCCTCGTTTAGGCCTCCTGGGGTCAGAGTCTGCAGTGTGAATATCCACTGACACTCACGCTGCATAAGACGTCTGTCCCAGTTGCCCTTTCGCTGGCCCCAAGGTATATGCTCAATCCCACAGAAGGTGAGGAATTTGGGATCCCCATTGTGTTCGTTTAGAACATGGCGGGCGACGGGGGTGTCTTTCTTATTTCTGATGGACCCTAGATGTTCCAGGATCCTCACTTTAAGGGCCCTATGGGTCTTTCCTACATAGCGTGCCCCACACCTGCACGTGATGAGGTATACAACCCCTTCTGTCAGACAGTTGATGTGGCTCTTTATGGTATAGTCACTACTTACAGGTTTGCAGATGTTTCTAGTTACTTGCATAAAGGGACAGGCCTTGCACCGGCCACATGGGTATGACCCCATGGGTGTCCTGTCTCCTAACCATGTCCTAGGTTTAGTGTCCTTGTAGTGACTATGTACTAGTCTGTCTTTTAAGTTACGTGCTCTCCTACATGTCATTGTTGGAGTGTCTTTGAGGACCTGTTTTAAGTCAACATCATTCGTTAGGATATGCCAGTATTTGCTAAATATCTTTCGCAGATCCTGCCACTGGTTATTATATGTCCCGATGTACCGTATGGTTTTGCCAGTCTGTGTTTGTGGATGTTGTCTGTCTACCAGTAGCTGTGCTCGTGGTGTGTTGATAGCCCGTTTTTTGGCCTTGCGTATGTTGTTTTTTGAGTAGCCTCGGTTGATAAATCTAGCAGTCATATCATCAGCTTGTTTATTGAATTCCTCTACAGTTGAACAGTTCCTTCTTAATCTAAGGAACTGTCCCGTAGGGATGTTGTGGATGATATGTTTCGGGTGATGGCTCTCAGCCCTTAGGAGACTGTTAGTCGATGTTTCTTTCCTATATATGGTTGTGATGAGTTTCCCATCTTTCTGTTTACTGATTGTCAGGTCAAGGAAGTTCAGGGTTGTGTCGTCCATGTTTAAAGTAAGTCTTAGGTTGTGGTTATTGTCGTTTAACTTCTCAATGAATTGTTTGAGGAGCGGTGGGGGGCCTTTCCATAGGAGGATGACGTCGTCAATATAGCGCCCCCACCAGTCCACATACCTCGTGTATTCCTCCATGGCCTCGCTGAAGACCACTGTTTCCTCCCACCAGCCTAAATATAAATTGGCGTAGGTGGGGGCACATGTGGTCCCCATAGCGGTGCCCTGGATTTGGTGATAGAATCTTTTGTCAAAGATAAAGTAGTTTTTTGTGAGTACAAAATCCAATAACTGGATTACAAATTCATTGTGTTTTTTGAAGTTATACCTCGTTGTTTAAGAAAGTGTGTTACAGCTTTCAATCCAACGACGTGAGGGATACTTGTGTAGAGTCCCTCAACGTCTAGACCTACAAGTAGTGTGTCTGCACTGACAACCACATCCTCAAGACGTAAAAGTACGTCTTTAGTATCCCTTAGGTACGACGGTAGGGAGTTCACAAATGGTCTCAGAATCACGTCTAGATATTTGCTAGCACACGCCGTCAGGCTATCAATACCCGATACTATTGGTCTCCCTGGCGGCGGTAGTTTAAGCTTATGTAGCTTTGGTAGTTGATAGAACGTGGCAATCTGAGGATTCTTTACCATAATGTACTCCTGCTCTCTTTTGGAGATAACTTTCTCGTCTACACCCTCACTCAGTATTTTCATGAGTTGTGTTTTGAACACTATTGTTGGGTCTTCCTGAAGTACCCTATAACTCGCTTGATCTGAGAGCAGTCTTTTACATTCGGCCGCATAGTCCTCCTTATTAAGAAGGACTATGTTGCCGCCCTTGTCAGAGGGTTTAATCTCGATCAAGGGGTCTTTCTCCAGATCTGCTAGTGCAAGGCGTTGTGGGTGCGTAAGGTTTTGTCTATGGTTAGTTTTACTCAACTGTAGGATATCGGTCGTTACCAGTTTCACGAACACATCCACATTTGAGCAAGACTCTGAGGGAGGTGAAAAGGTGGATTGTGTCTTGAGGTCCGTGAATGGACCCTCACCATACGGTCTACTGGAGACTTCCTCTAGATCATTCAACGTCTCTAAATTGTCTAGGTCAGCGTCTGTCAAGTCTTCTAGTATTGTTCCCTGTATGAAATTGTGTCTCCTTCTCTGAAAAAACTTGTGTAGAAGGAGTTTACGTGAGAACAGATTAAGATCTTTTATGCACTCGAAGGGGACTATATCATTGGTGGGGGAAAAAGACAGGCCTTTGCATAGAACTTCTATATGGAGTGTGGTCAGCACTTTGTTAGATAGGTTCACTACCTGTTTCTTCTCTTCTTCCCTCTGTAGGGCCTCCTCTGTTGCATCTGGGGTTGATATCCCCATATCGCTCTGTCTCTTAGTGACACCTCCCCTCCCCCTCCTTGTCTTCCTCGGCCTGGTTGGATGTATCTGCCTCCTACTCCTAAAAAATGCAGATCAGAAGCAGTATGTGGCCCGGGGTTAGTGTATTCAGGGTGGGGTATGTTAACTCTCTCTCCTTGTGTTTCAGGGTCAGTGTCACTGGCAGAGTGTTCCCATTCCGTTGAAGATGTTTCTAGTGGCTGCGGGACAAATCTTTTTTTGGATGCTTTTATTTTATACCTAAAGATGTTCCCTTCCTTGAAGTCAGAGGAGTCCCTAATAAATTTTTTCTGTTTTCTTAGTTTGATGTCTGCTTTCAGTTTGTCAATGTTTGTTTTTAGCTTTTTTTCTAGGTCATTGAATTCTTCCTGTCCGCTCCAGGTCTCAATGTCTTTTTTAATCAGTACTATGTTGTTGTTGGTTGTTGTTAGTTTGTCTGTCTCATGTTCAATGAGTAGTTTCATTAATTTAAATGAACATTTAAGCAGTTCTGACTCCCATGCCTTATTAAAGGCTTCATCGGTTTGATACTGGGATGGAGCTAAGTTCAGTCTAAGACCTCGAGGGACTAGGTCCAGTCTTAGGTAGTTGGTGAGGCTTGTTATCTCCCACCAGATACGGGTCTGTAATTTTATTGCCCTTTCTAGACTGGAAAAAAAACCCTTAATATCATTCTGACTGGAGCTTGGTGGTAGCTCTTGATCAAGTGAAAAGACAGAAGTGGCTTCAGTTTGCCACGCATCAAAATCTGGTGTTGTGGACAGAAAACCAGCCATAGGAGCTAGTAATATAGTACCCAGTTGCACAGGCAGATGGCAAAGTCTATTGTTCACCTATATCACACACGCTTAACACTTGCTGACTAAGAGACAGAGAGATATGGGGATATCAACCCCAGATGCAACAGAGGAGGCCCTACAGAGGGAAGAAGAGAAGAAACAGGTAGTGAACCTATCTAACAAAGTGCTGACCACACTCCATATAGAAGTTCTATGCAAAGGCCTGTCTTTTTCCCCCACCAATGATATAGTCCCCTTCGAGTGCATAAAAGATCTTAATCTGTTCTCACGTAAACTCCTTCTACACAAGTTTTTTCAGAGAAGGAGACACAATTTCATACAGGGAACAATACTAGAAGACTTGACAGACGCTGACCTAGACAATTTAGAGACGTTGAATGATCTAGAGGAAGTCTCCAGTAGACCGTATGGTGAGGGTCCATTCACGGACCTCAAGACACAATCCACCTTTACACCTCCCTCAGAGTCTTGCTCAAATGTGGATGTGTTCGTGAAACTGGTAACGACCGATATCCTACAGTTGAGTAAAACTAACCATAGACAAAACCTTACGCACCCACAACGCCTTGCACTAGCAGATCTGGAGAAAGACCCCTTGATCGAGATTAAACCCTCTGACAAGGGCGGCAACATAGTCCTTCTTAATAAGGAGGACTATGCGGCCGAATGTAAAAGACTGCTCTCAGATCAAGCGAGTTATAGGGTACTTCAGGAAGACCCAACAATAGTGTTCAAAACACAACTCATGAAAATACTGAGTGAGGGTGTAGACGAGAAAGTTATCTCCAAAAGAGAGCAGGAGTACATTATGGTAAAGAATCCTCAGATTGCCACGTTCTATCAACTACCAAAGCTACATAAGCTTAAACTACCGCCGCCAGGGAGACCAATAGTATCGGGTATTGATAGCCTGACGGCGTGTGCTAGCAAATATCTAGACGTGATTCTGAGACCATTTGTGAACTCCCTACCGTCGTACCTAAGGGATACTAAAGACGTACTTTTACGTCTTGAGGATGTGGTTGTCAGTGCAGACACACTACTTGTAGGTCTAGACGTTGAGGGACTCTACACAAGTATCCCTCACGTCGTTGGATTGAAAGCTGTAACACACTTTCTTAAACAACGAGGTAATAACTTCAAAAAACACAATGAATTTGTAATCCAGTTATTGGATTTTGTACTCACAAAAAACTACTTTATCTTTGACAAAAGATTCTATCACCAAATCCAGGGCACCGCTATGGGGACCACATGTGCCCCCACCTACGCCAATTTATATTTAGGCTGGTGGGAGGAAACAGTGGTCTTCAGCGAGGCCATGGAGGAATACACGAGGTATGTGGACTGGTGGGGGCGCTATATTGACGACGTCATCCTCCTATGGAAAGGCCCCCCACCGCTCCTCAAACAATTCATTGAGAAGTTAAACGACAATAACCACAACCTAAGACTTACTTTAAACATGGACGACACAACCCTGAACTTCCTTGACCTGACAATCAGTAAACAGAAAGATGGGAAACTCATCACAACCATATATAGGAAAGAAACATCGACTAACAGTCTCCTAAGGGCTGAGAGCCATCACCCGAAACATATCATCCACAACATCCCTACGGGACAGTTCCTTAGATTAAGAAGGAACTGTTCAACTGTAGAGGAATTCAATAAACAAGCTGATGATATGACTGCTAGATTTATCAACCGAGGCTACTCAAAAAACAACATACGCAAGGCCAAAAAACGGGCTATCAACACACCACGAGCACAGCTACTGGTAGACAGACAACATCCACAAACACAGACTGGCAAAACCATACGGTACATCGGGACATATAATAACCAGTGGCAGGATCTGCGAAAGATATTTAGCAAATACTGGCATATCCTAACGAATGATGTTGACTTAAAACAGGTCCTCAAAGACACTCCAACAATGACATGTAGGAGAGCACGTAACTTAAAAGACAGACTAGTACATAGTCACTACAAGGACACTAAACCTAGAACATGGTTAGGAGACAGGATACCCATGGGGTCATACCCATGTGGCCGGTGCAAGGCCTGTCCCTTTATGCAAGTAACTAGAAACATCTGCAAACCTGTAAGTAGTGACTATACCATAAAGAGCCACATCAACTGTCTGACAGAAGGGATTGTATACCTCATCACGTGCAGGTGTGGGGCACGCTATGTAGGAAAGACCCATAGGGCCCTTAAAGTGAGGATCCTGGAACATCTAGGGTCCATCAGAAATAAGAAAGACACCCCCGTCGCCCGCCATGTTCTAAACGAACACAATGGGGATCCCAAATTCCTCACCTTCTGTGGGATTGAGCATATACCTTGGGGCCAGCGAAAGGGCAACTGGGACAGACGTCTTATGCAGCGTGAGTGTCAGTGGATATTCACACTGCAGACTCTGACCCCAGGAGGCCTAAACGAGGGCTATATCTATTCAGCATTCCTGTAAGGATTATACCTTGACTGCCACTGTGATAGTTAAACATGAAGATATGATAATGGGGCCGCTGTGATAAATGACACCTAGTGTCAGGTCAAGCAAAGACCAACGATATCAGACAAGGGAACCAAGATGAGGGGGATAATCAGTTGTTAACCACTGACCCAACATACTTTTACTACACAGAGATGGGGTCCCTGCATCCACTCCCAAGACATCAATAATGAGAGAACAAGACAATGGGTAGTTAAATAGAGTCCTAAACTCCTGAAGTTCGTATTGACTTTAGAGGCGGACCTTAGTACCAACGTACACTCCTATACCTTACATATACATACCTAGGTATAAGGTACTCAATTACAACCACTAACTGAAGTACCTAAATACATTGCTGAGGATCAACCTAGATGATGATCAACAACACCGTGTACCAACCCCTACCCCCCAAAATGATGGGGATAATCTGTAGAGATCACGGATCCAACATATTCTTTGACCATATAGGGATGGGGTTCTTACATCCACTCTCAAGATACGAACAATGAGAGAACAAGACAATGGGCAGTTAAATAGAGTCCTAAACTCCTCTAAGTCTGTATTGACTTTAGAGGCGGACCTTAGTAGAAGCTAACACTCCTACACCTCACACACATATACCTGGATGTAAGATACAGAAATACTATCTGAGGTACCCATTGCTGACAATCATCTTAGACGATGATCAATAACATCTTGGACTAACCCACACCTTATACATTCATTCAAACTGATATCAAAGGCAGACCAATTCGCAGTATTTATACACCCCTCATATGACTTTGCCATATCACACGCGCTGTACATCCTGTGCTGATTATGTACAATCATTTCTGCCCCTTATGAGAGTACACAACACTCCATACACTGATTCGGATACGTTACCAAGGTAACATGAATCACTGATAGCCGGACGCACATTACACATACCCCTTAACGGGGATTAGTTACAGCTGTCCTCCTATCCACACAACCCTGGGATTGGTTGGGAGATGCTACACGCCCCCAACCAACCAGTATTTAGAGTAGGGAGGAGACTAGTGACGTCACTCCCATTACCCTGACGAAGCGCCTACGAGCGTGAAACGTGCGTTGGTACGTGATGACGCACTTTCGGTGACGTCATCTGGAGTCGCGGAGGAACACAAAGCGGGAAGCTGAGAGTTTTTTCAGGCTGACAGGTCGTATGAACAGCTAAAGGGAGCGCGCTAGACACACTGGTGCATGCATTTAGACAGCACCAATAACAGCACCTTAAGTGGTATAACTGACTGTTTGGCTTCTTAACTAAGAACGGAGCCACACTATATGTAGTGACGCCCAGACTACTATCGGTTTTGCCTAGTGGGGCGCATACATCAGGCGCTCCAGGCACCTTACTCAAGGAAGGTAGAGGGACAGTATATAGGGGTCCCTAAACTATTCTGTCTAGATATCACTTGACACATAGGGACTTTACCCTGAAATACATAGCCCCACCTTACACGGCTATAAGCCATAACTACCTAGTAACCCTCCCACGCTGTGATCCCAACCCACTACACAGGTTATATACCTTTATGATACTAATATGGGATTATGATGGGAACATCAGCAGAACCAATACGACAGTATAGTAAACAACAGTCTCCCATAAATTGAATCACTCTCATAGCAACACTGCACTACCCCGGTGCTCTCTGTGTTTCCAGAAACCACATAGTGGAATTTTAGACATTAAGTCTTTTGTATATATGTTTAATAAATGTGATTTTATAATTGTACATGTATGGCTATGGAGCTATCTCCAAGGATTGAATTTTTCCTAGCCTAACTAACTGGTCTAGCGAGTGCAAATAGGAATCTTTTAGGCCACCTCTAAATTGTCCGATATCCTGAGTGAGATCCAATCTTCATTCCCAGATGGGAGAAGCCCAGGCCAGGGCATCATCGGTGAGTAGTGATATAATGTACGCTACCTTGGATCTTTGCGAAATGAATCGAGAAGGCATAAGTTCGAACTGTATGAAATATTGATTCAGAAAACCCCTGCACCCATGTGGGCCGCCACCATAACGATTGGGTGTGGGAAATCAGGGTTCAGAGGAGGGAGACATAGGCATAGAAGCAATAGTTACAGCAGAAGGCCCCGAAGGGACAGAACTAGGAGTAGGGGTTTGTACCTGGTCAGAAAGGGACATGAGATTCTGGGGCAATAATTCCATGCGATGGTCATTTTGTTCAAAGTATTTTTCAATCTTGGAAAACAGGCTGGCGTGCGTGCTCAAGACTCGTCCGACCTCAGCAGGATCCATGTTTGTTGGGCTGAGTATACTGTAACAGAGTGCTCACCACAAATAAGGCGTGACCGCGAGGCCGGGGTTGGGATTTGATATTACACCAACCCACAGCAGCGTGGGTGTGTCTAAAGTGTAGATTGGTCGAGGTAGCCGGGTTGGGGTAGGAGAGGTCTGGATGGTCAGTAATACTTGACGAGGTCGGTGTTGGAGAGTAGCGGATCGTAGGAGGTACTTAGCCATGGTCTGGGTTGGAGAGAGGGGGATAGTCGTGGTACTTTGCCGAGGTCAGTATTGGAGAGGAGCGGATCGTCAAGGAGGTGGTCGAGATGGAGAGATACGGATAGTCATACATAACCGAGGAGAAGAGCGGAGTCCGGAGGAAAAGCTAAGGTCAGGAGCAAGGATCTGAAAGCACGACAAGACTGTGGAGGCAAGATGTGGCTGGAGGGGGTTAACCAGGCCAATAATAAAGGTATTATGCCCGGCTGGTTAACCCTAATCCATGTTGGGACTGAAGGGGTTAAACTATTGCCCCCATCATAACATGTTTTCCCCTATCCTACCTTTATTGTCCCTATTTTGCAGCTTAGCCGCTAGCTGGTGTGGCATGAATGAATGAAAATGTGCTTACTATGTTTGTAACACAATAGGGGCCTCTAGCGCTGAACCCAGCGCTAAGTGAACAAGCTTGCCTATGAATGGGTGGCCGCTTTGAAGTATAGATATCACTTCCTAACCCGTAGACCTCTAAACCGCAAAGTCAATTGGATAAGTGGTTTGCGGTCTAGCTGAAGTGCTTTTCTGTCAAAATGTATCCATCGGTCTCGTTAGCCACTTAAGTTGAACGTATTGACGTGGGAACTAGGTTAAACCGCAGACCACATCACAGCCCTTTCATTTAAGTGGCTAACTTGTGCTAGAAGTGAGCTAGCAATCTAATTTTTCGATCCCAGGTAGCTGAAAAAATGACACACATTTGTTTTATATTGTGTATAAAAGGTAGAAACCACATATAAAGAATAAAATGTGTTTCAGTGCTGGTTTTAAATGTGAAGACCGGAAACTTTTTCTGTCAGTCCGGGTATAAACCCTTTAACATGTAAATATGTTAAGGGTGAATGAGCTGCTGAATTTTTTACCCTGCAGAGTTGGTGCCTCAGTGTCTATGAGAATTTCGGAGTTGAAAAGCCTCAGAGATCATAGGTGTTAGGATGGCCGGGATATTGTAAGTACCAGATACCGGTGGGAAGTATGAGCACTTGACGGCCAAACCCCAGATTTAGTGTCGCCAGGTAAGGGGTTGGACACGGTATGCTAAGGAGCTTAGGTGTGAGGTTAGTGCCTGCTCCGTGCAAACCGGGAAGCAACTTCTGCACTCTTTGCAAGGTACTGGCAAGTCGGGGATAGGTGGGAGAAATGTTCCCACGGGCGGGATTGGTTGCGCATGTTAGGTATAGGACCCTGAACCCTATAAAAATGTCTGCTGGCCACTCCCTGGCAGATTCACCTGATTCATCTAAGATTTTACCAAGAAACATCCAAGGTTTAGCATCAGCGGTTCCAGAGTGTGAAGGGTTAACCTACATTGTAACGAAGATTTGCACCCTCTTCTGGAATTCGTTAGAGCTAAGGATTCCCAAACGAACCCTGTAAGGACTGAACGAACTTTGTCCTGTTGGCGGAGATATAGGGGTGGCAACTTGTGCCCCTAGCCAGGAACTGTTATCCGGATCAATTTGTGCACCCACTTGCAGGGGTGCCCAGAGACTTTGTTTCATTCCAAGGACATTTGATTTCATTTCCCTGTACCCAGTAAGTGTTTTATTAAGTGTATTTGTCTGAAAAGAAATACATTTCAATTTATTTTACTCATCTTGTGTGCTCAGTCCAGACTCCCGGTATTAATGTGTGCATAAGTCTTGGTCTCCCATGACACAAGACAGCAGTGAACACTTCGCTAGTAGGAAGGTTTATGCTCAGCCGATGAACCAGTGAAATGGCTGAGCATATAAGGCCACGTCTGTAGCAGGGGAAGCCGCGCAGACGCTCCGCGCTGAGCCCCGGCATTCTCAATGAGGATGCCTTGAGAGGGGGCTCACGCGAGCGTCCGCAGGCGTGCTGAGGAGTTGGATTTTTCAGCCGACAGCCAAGCTGTTTTTCAGCGCGCTGTCGGCTGAAAACATCCAATCAGCGCGAAGCAGCGTCAACGTCACGGCGCTGTGCCGTTGACGTCGGTGCGTCGCGGGAGATTGGCCCAGCGACGTCACTGTCCCAACTCCCGATCGCGCCCGCTGGCTCGCCTGCATGTGCATGAAATCGCACAGGCTTCAGCAGGCGAGCCTCAGCGTCAGCGCGGTTCAGCACTGCTCCCATCTCTGGACGCAGCCTAAGGCATACAGGAACCAATGAGGACAAGGCGAGAGGGCCGCGTCACGAGCGCCTGATGAGATTGGTTGATGAAGTGCAGGAGACAGGTGTGGGAGGGCTTACAGGCGGAGGCTGGTGATGCGATACCTGCGAGCGTAGAGCGCATGTCCCGCCGATGACGCCCCTGCACGGACACAACCTAGAGGGCTTGGTATTAATTTCCACGCGTGATGCGCGCGTCCGTTGTCCGACGGCTGGTAGATGGCCCAGATGACGCTCCGCAGGGGAAGCGGAACACCCGATCACGGGCCGAGGTAAGGAGGGGGCGCGCAAAGGGTAGCGGGACTCGCGGATCCTCACAGTAAGAGGGGGATGCGAGGGGGTGTAAGGGAGGGGGAGAGGTAGGGGTGTAAGAGGGAAGGGGAAAGGTGGGGGTGTAAGAGGGAAGGGTAGAGGTGGGGGTATAAGAGGGAGGGGGAGTAGTGGGGGTGTAAGAGGAGAGGTGGGGGATGTAAGAGGGAAGGGTAGAGGTGGGGGATGTAAGAGGGAAGGGGAGAGGTGGGGTGTAAGAGGAGAGGTGGGGGAGTAAGAGGGGAAGGTGGGGGATGTAAGAGGGAAGGTGAGAGGTGGGGTGTAAGAGGAGAGGTGGGGGAGTAAGAGGTGGGGGATGTAAGAGAGGGAAGGGGAGAGGTGGGGGTGTAAGAGAGGGAGAGGTGGGGGATGTAAGAGAGGGAAGGGGAGAGGTGGGGGAGTAAGAGGGAGATGTGGGGGATGTAAGAGGGAAGCGGAGAGGTGGGGGTGTAAGGGAGAGACGTGGGGGATGTAAGAGAGGGAAGGGGAGAGGTGGGGGTGTAAGAGAGGGAGGGGTAGAAGTGGGGGTGTAAGAGAGGTGGGGGTGTACGAGAGGGAAGGTGAGAGGTGTGGTGTGGGAGGTGTAACAGAGAGAGGTGGAGGGCTGGCATAGAGAGAATGAGAGGTGGGGTTGTAAGAGAGGGTGGGAGAGGAAGATCACTCATGGGGTGAGAGCGCCACTGAGGGAGTGTGTCAGTGAAGAGGGTGGATGTCACTGTAATTTGAGGTTTTAAATCTGCAATGGAGAAGAGGACTCCAGAGTACTGCAACCCATGTGAAGTTGGGTACTTTATCTCGGGATGCGCAAACTTCTTGAGCTGCACACCCCTACCCAGCAGCCGCAACGTTCGCGCCCCCGCTCTCCAAGGACTTGGCATCAAATGATGTCGCGGGTCGTGACATCACGTGACCCCGCTGTGTAATTTCACGCGCGTTGCCATGGCGAAATGTCACAAGACCCCACAGCGTCATTTGAGCAGGTGAGGGAATTGCAGAGGCCTCACACCTCCCCGGCATTTAATTTAAATGCCGTAGGGAAGAGCATGGAGCCCCTGTAACCACCGCGCCCCCCCTAGAAATTCTCACACCCGCCCCCTCCAGTTTGCGCACCCTTGCTTTCGCTAATTGCAAATATAGGATAAGTATCTGTTGTCTAAATTTAACATAGGTTGAACTTAATGGTCATATGTGTTCAACCTCATCTACTATATAACGCCTAAATATGGAACACACCAAAGCAATGGCCCTAATTCTCCATAGGCGGATTGTCCCCGGGATTGACAGTGCTCAGGAAGCAGTCCTAAGTGTGGGGCCATCATGACCGGGGGGGCCAGGCTCTCCTCTCACCTCCTCGTGTCCCATGGCTTCTCTCCTTCCCACCAGTGGGAGCGGGGGGTGATGCGGTCAGGGGGCAGAAGGGGAAGGGCATAAAGTCCGAATTTTGAGGTGTTTAATGGTGTTTCACCATTAAATACACTGTCCCATATGGCAGGAAATTTAACTAATAACAGTGATGTATTTTATTTTTTTTAATAGTTTTATTGACACCATTAAAAAAATCAGATAATCATAAAGTAATTGTCAAATTCTGCATCAGAGTATAGGTAAGTAGCAATGAAGGGGATAAGTACATCAAGACGCTGCATTGTCTGAGGAGAGGCCGTGCCAGACAAGGTAAGAGGCCCCGCAAAAGTCCCAGCCCGTGCTCTAACAGCGAGTGACATTATGTGACCAAAGCAGTTTGCATTTATTCATAAAGAAATACTCCAGCTCAATCGCCCCCATCTAAAAGTGATATCCAAGTTCATACAGGTACAATTAAATTGAAAGGGTTTACAATAAAAACACCTTTTATTTATTATAAAACTTAATGAAAAAAATGACAAAGGGAAAAACAGCCAAGGTTGCCACCACCCCGGTCTGACCCGGAGACTACGGGCTTCAGCCACTTATCTCCAGGCTACGGGATGAGCCGACTAATCTCCAGGCGGTGGCGGCATCTCCCCCTGCACATTCCGTCAACATGGCTGCGCGACCTCAAATGGCGCAGCGCTGCCATGACAGCGGGACGCTACATGACACCGCATTGCCATGACAACGGGGTGTCACGTGACACCTCGGCGCCCCGTTGTCATGGCAACACACGCCTTTTGAAGACGAGGAGGTGACTGCATCTTACAGGGGAAGATGGTACCGGGGAAGATAGGATGCTGGTAATAAAAATAAATATAGAAAATACATCAATGTAAAAAAAATCTATTGTAAAAAGTCTCCGGGTTAGCCTTAAATAGAAGGTGGCAATCCTAAAAACAGCACATAACCCAAACCTTTTACACAAAACACTCCATACTGACAGGGGCAAGGGAAAATCAATCGGAAGTCGTTTGCAGCAGATTTGCCTGCTTAGTGTGTGTCCCCTGCTTGTGATGACAAGTAACACAAAGTTGGTGCTAGTTGCAGAGCTATACCTGACTTCCTCTCTTAGAAAAGCAAACAGGACTCTGCTCTGTGCACTGCTCTCCTCTGCAGCCCGCTTCCTTTCAAAGGAGAATGGGAGGGACAGGACTGGAGCAATATAATACAACAATGGGGGGGAATTCAAAAGAGGAACAGTAATAAACCATCATGTGTGAGTGTGCAGGGGATGTGGAAAGAAGATAAGGGGATGCAAACCGGCAGACTCATCCAATGCTGTGCATTTCTGTAGCCAGCCATGCCTCGGCACACACGCACTTGCTGTGCTTTCCCTGCCTGCCTCCCCCATCTCCTCTTGTGGCAGTCAGATGAGAATTTCCTCTACTGTCATCTGACCTGAGTACAGGGCTGCTGCTGGCTGGGGCCTCAGGGGGTGGAGGAGGAGGGGCAGTCCCAGTGTGGCGGAAGATGGCGTTGCTGCAAAGGCTGTGGTTCAGTGGGACGGCGACAGTGTAAGTGGATGTTGCTTGTTATCATTGTTTGGAGCGGAAATGACATACGTGGCTGCGTAGCAGATGGATCTGCGGCTGTTCTCGTTGCTCTTCACCTGACACAGCCACGGGGTGCTTGGGAAGGACAGGGGGGGGGTCATGTTCTAGAATCAGAACATCACGAACCTGAGGTTCGGCTGTCGGAACACGTACAAATTATTGCTGATTGTCTTTTGGTTGATCTGGTCCCGGCTCTTTTGTTATTCCGAGTTCTACAACCAGTGCTCCAGGCTGTGACTGGGTTTAGTAATGTGGGCATTAGTAGCCTGTGTTAAATACATGACACTTGTGTCCTCTTCAGAACTATCCTTCCGAGTGGTAACTAAACGCCGAGTCTCGCTCAGTACAGTACTATGATCTGTGGGAACTTGGATTACTGTAAAATTGTTGCAGTGTGTATTTGATAGACGGATTATTACTTTTTGATGAAATCCTTCTTATCACCCCCTAGTTTGACTCTCCCAGTACTATTTCCCCAGCACAGTGTACACCTTGTCATTTATTCAGCACGTGTATGATGCATCATTAAAGTATTGCAGTACAGGCAGTCCTCGTTTTACAACACTTCACTTTACAATGGGTGGCTTATCCAACGCTATGCAATGCATGCCTATATTCATTTTTACAACGCCAAAATGGCTTATCCAACGCTCTTACGACGCTTTGCAAAGTTGTTTGTGTATATATATTATATAATATTATACTATATAATATATTATACTATATAGTATGTTATATTATATATAATACAGTATATACACTATAATTTGTGTGTGCTGCATACCTTATTGCCTGCGTAAAATATTTGGTGTATTTTAGTGTTAAAAATGCCTTCAGGAACGGAACCTTTCATATAAACAGTGTTCCTATGGGAAAACGTGTTTCGCTTTAAGACGTTTCGCTATCCAACGCCATTTTGAGTAACGCATTGTGTCGGATAACTGAGGACTGCCTGTACTTTGTCATACTTCAGCTGTTTTTTTTTTTACTTTTTATTTTGAATTATAATATTGAGACAAGTTTTTGTTGGTCTGTTTTCAGGTCCAATTTTGATTGTGATCTTATTGCATAGTTGTAATAATTGAATGGCACATTTCCGGCAACCTTTTGTATGTGCTTATTTTATTTATCAAATGTTTTACCAGGAAGTAACACATTGAGAGTTATTACCTCTCGTTTTCAAGTATGTCCTGGGAACAGATTGATCTGGGAAATACATGACTTAATTTAAACTTTCAGTCTCCAGGTTTTAGAATGTACATACAGCAACGTTCCCTTAAAGCATGTGCAGTAGCACTAATCTGAATTTACAGGTGACATAAGAATATGGCTCATGGTACAAAGCAGAGAGGTTTAGTAAACCTAACAACAAATATTTTTTGACACATCAAAAGTTCCAACCTGCGCAAAGTACAGTTATTGTCTAAGAACTGACAGATAAAGATAAGTAGTAAGGTTTCTTTAAAGAATATTCAGTCTCTTCAGAAATTCAGCAGTCATTTTTACTGGTGCTTGGTGCTACTTTCCATAGATACTCCCAGTGGAACATGGCATAAGATCTATAAGATAAAAGGGCACAAGACACAGATCCCCATGGTGCAGGACCATTAATGTTTATGGATAAAAGCAAGGTGAAATACAATTCACAAAATTAACATTTGTTTTTCCAGGCCTGTCATAATTTGATGCAGCTCTTCCCTGTTGCTCGGAAATTCTCCGGGACCGCTGGGGGCCTCCTCACTCCTGCTCAGTGTTTCCACTTTCAAATGTAGGATTTCCTGGTCCAAATCCTATATTTCCTGGTTAAAAATACCTGTCGAAAAAGTTATTTAAAAATCGTTGATAAGTAGATGTGACAACAGTTTTAACTTGGAGGCCGCCTCTCTGTGATTTCCTTGTCTGTTCTGCAGTTAATAACCCTGCTGCAGTCAGTGTGTCACTGTGTTTGCACCCAAGGCCCTCCCCTGTGGGCTGGCTAACTGAATGTGACCAACGTAGCCCCATCTCATCGTGATGTTCTCATATAATAAATATATCCAGGGGTGTAGCCAGGACTGTGGCTAAGAAGGAACCAACACAGCGCAGGCATTTTACCAATACAGTCTGGTTATATTACTGATTCGTTGAAGTTTAAAAAAGCAGCCGCAATAGCTCCAGAGAAAAAGTCTTCGGCCGAATGCAACTCGGTATGCAAATTAGTTGCTTTCCCGCAATAACTAATTGCATGCTATTTAACCCTAAACTAAGTCTTTGATTGACATGATTTCCCCCCAGTAACTCCATTCTACCTGGGATGTTGTAAGTTGTTGGACTTTAGATATGCAACAATTCTTTCAGGGAAATAGCAAGAGCCACAGCGCTCAGTACATGCATCTTGTGTATGATAATATTTGGAAATCCATAAATCCGTGTTCCAACAAGTAAAGTAGATGTTGGTGCTCTCTCCTGAAGGTGGACTTCCGGGCTCCTTGCAAGAGTAATGGTAAGTAGTCAGTGGATCATCAAAAGAAGCACATTTGTAGTGAACACCTACGCTGTTTAAAACTTAGCATTTCATATATCACTAAAATAAATCACAACACATGAATAAGTGACAGCGTGAAAATAAACACATTTAATATAATAAAATCACAGGAAGTGTGGCTGAAACATATAATGTCCTCGGAGAGAGAGACCGTGGTCCCTTTGACTGTGAGGCTGAGTTTAGTAATACTCTAATGTATCCAGTAATGTTGATATATTTAATGTTGGCAACATATAAACTTGGGATCCCTACTTCTTTTGATGATCCACTGACTACTTGCCAATGGATCTTCTATATGGTTACTCATTGTCCTAAGGACATACTGTAGGTCAGGCCTGAGCCACTAATTGAGCCAGCTGTGCTGAAGTAGGGATATCCTGAAAACCTGGCCTGTTGGCGGCCCTCGAGGACTGGAGTTGGCAGGCCTGCTGTAGGTAGTACCCGTTGTCAATTTCTCAGGCAATTAGGCACTTGGTAATATTGTGGTAAAAATTACTCCTTTTACCACAATATTTTGAGCTTGCTGCTTGTAGAGCGGTGTGATCTCTCTTGGTTGTGTATCTTTGCAAGAGTAACATCCAATAGAGTTCCAGGAGCATGCAAAAACACCCATTTTCAAACATGAAAATGTTAAAATAAAGTACTATATTTTATATATATATAAATGTCATCCTCCAGTCATTTTTCCCTGACAATGGAAGCAACTTCCAGAAATGCGTTGGGCTGGTCCATGCGCACGGAGGACCCTCAAGGGTGAAGTCACCAACGCGACGCTTCTAGGTTTGTGGGCTGGCATCTGCCAATCGGCTGTGAAACATTGTTCCTCTGCATCCTTGGCCTGGCCGGGGATGCCATATGGAGAAAGCACCAGTGAGGGAGGTGCATGCCTGCCAGCAAGACGAGCTCACAGGGACACTGCACTCTGCATGCCTCATCTTTTGTGCTTTAATGGAAAGCACACGGACATGTAGGTTCAACTGACTTGTTTTAAGTATTGCTTTTTTGAATAAAGTGTACTGCACTATTTTGGTGTATTTTTGAGTGCTCCAACTCTATGGGATAATTTTTTTTTCTGCAGTGTTTCCATAAATTTCCCCACTGCTGATGTCAGGTTCACTGGCTTCTGTTACCTGCCTCTTCCCTACTTCAAGTAAGAATACATTCGTGCTTTTTTTTTTAGTCATCTGGAAATACACCTGTTAAGAGTGACTGGTAAACATTTGTTTTAACTGGGTCGTCAGCACAACGTTTTTAATATCCTTGACTGTATCCTGTCTGGAACCATTGACTTGTCCGCTTTCAGGTTAGAAAGTAGCATTAGGACTTTCTCCAATGTAAATAGCATAGTATCCGCCTCTTTGGCATTTATATTCATGTCGCCTTTTTATCCCTCGCCTTTAACTTCAACCGTGAAGACTGAACAGAATAGTAATAATAATGATATTAAGGTTGTCTGCTATACCTTTTTGTCTCTCTCAACATGACTGCCCACCACTGTCCTTTATTTTTACTATTCCTCCTTTCTCCTTTTTCTTATATACCTGGTTTACTGGTAGGGCTACTTTCCAGTTTGCTTCAGCCTTTGTTCACCTGATTACTTTCTTTAGCCTTTGTGTGCCTGACCTGATATAGTTATCAACCTTCCTTCTTCTGCCTGTCTACAGTATATTCTCTGAAAGCTTTTTGCCTTCACAATACCTGCTCCTGCCTTGACTACGTATTGACGTTCCTCTAAGTGTGTATTTACTAACCTGCCTGACACACAGGTCTGTTCTTTTAGTATTGCATCTTTTTTTTTAGTTTTTTTCCCCCACTGCTCTTGTACTCAACTCAAATACTGCCACCCTGCCCAAGAGTCCCTTAAATATTTTCCCATCTCTAAAATGTCAGCCCTCCTAAAACCTAAAGCCTTAGTTTTTTTGTGTGGCATTATCAATCAGTGTATAAAGACAGAAGCTAAGTTCTCATCACCCACAATTACATCTGATACTCTATCCCCATTTGTAAAAGTTTTTTTTTTTATTATACTCTAGATTGAAGCAGGGGGTCTCTGGAGCTGAACCCCATTAATTTCAGCTCTGGGACCTTCGGTGGCGCCAGCTGGGGTTTCAAGTTTAAAGCTCCTGCGTCACGCGTGCTAATAGGAAGCTGATGACGTCACAGCATCCTATTGACCTGCAGGGTGCAAAAGCTTTTAAACGCCACCATATTGTGAACCTTGGTAGCCGAACGGAGCGACTACCGGCACCCCCTATGGGAGGTAGGTATCAAAGAAGCTGGCGGTCCCTGCAACTGAAATTAATGGGGTTCAGCTCTTGAGACCTCCTGTTTCAATCCTGTGTAAAAACAAAATCGTTGCCACTTTAGGTCTAGTATTACAGTACTTCCTTATGGGTCCTCCCCCCCTCAAAGGAATCCAGGATCTCCCTGCTTTTGGCTGTGTCTGGAACAGACATACACATCTGGTAGATTGAAGTCTCCCTCTTGTGGCCAATCACTCATCCGTCTGAAACCCAATCTTGTTCAGAACTGGAAGACCCTGTTACATATCGAAACACCACTATACTGTACTATACAGTATTTGTTGGTGAAATTCCACAATCTGTTCTATTGGGAGCAGGTCAGAGTAAAATAAGTAATTGCTCTGATAGAAAAATATTGAAGCATGGCTATGATAAACTCCACCTCCCATGAATTTTAGTCACATCTCAAGCAATTGCTATATATTTTCCATTGTTGTGAGTTTTTGATTAAAAAACTACTGCATAGCAACGGAATACATACTAACTTTTTTTTTATTTTTTAAACGAAAGTTGCTTTTATTACTTTAATAGGTCATAGCTCAAAATTATACTAAGAAAATGAGCACATCATATTTTTGTTCGTTAGTTGTATTTTGTTATTTTTTAAATATGCCTTGACACTGACGAACAACATGAGCACACAACTTTAGTCCTGTAAAGCAAGAGGTACACACACTAGATCCTGACACTGGTACCTTGTTATTCAGTGATAGCTCGGGACCAGCAAACCTGATAGAGCAGCGGGACTATCAAGATGCCTAATGACAAAGAGATGGGGAGGGTAGTGTTAGTTGCTGGGTGTTTGGGTTGGACTGTCGTTAGGTTCTTCGGTCCGTCACTTGTTTTACAGTGGGCCGCTAACAATGTGAACCTTATTTGTATAGCTGACTGATCCTCAACTAAGGCAGCCCCCCTATGCTTCTCTTTTTTTACGACCCCTTGGGAGTACCCACGTTAAAAATCATGTTGATAATTAAACATTTGGTAATATTTTTTATATTTGTGCTCAATGATTTTTACATAACGAAAAAAAACAAACAAATGGTAAAAGTACTGTTGTTACACACGTACTAACAAACACCTTTCTGACATAGTGACCCATAAAACAAGCAGGTACAGTAATTACTACTGACTGGTAGTATATTTATATATATAATTAACACACTGTATTTACTCTCCAACCATGTCCATGTCTGTTTTTTCAGTGGCTCTAATTATTTGCTATAACTCATAGATTACTGCTACTCTACAACAATGGCCTCTCCACATTTCTTGTGTATTGCATTTTTATTTAAAAAAAATAAATTATGAAATCTCATGTTGATTTTCTCCTGAATTATATTTTTTACTAGCATCATTTTGTAAGAGTAAAAGTCCTTCTTTTTTTTTATTTTTAGAAAAGCAGTGAAATTACATTTATTTTTGATAACCTATAGAGTCTAATAAGTGAGCATTGAACTTTTTCTTCAAATTTTCCTCTGTCATTATGCTGTGAAATGTAAGCTGCAGTGAATAATAAGGTAGGACGAACCATAGAAAATAACTTGGAGATCAAGTCCTTTTAATTCTGTAGCTCCATCAATAACCGGGAATATAGCTAAGCCTTCTCGGGAGACTCCCAGCGGGATGCGGATCAAAGCTAAGCTGTCTAAATGCGTCTGCATGCCTGGGAGGTATCCAGTGGTAACTCAAGCGCTGATAAGTGGAAGATCCACTATTGGGAATAAGGTAATGGTGCAAGATTATACTTTATAATGGGGGCTTGGAATTGTCCTGCATTACCTTCAATTTCATGTCATAATTTTGTGACACAAGAGGTGAGGAAAATTGATGACTAGAAAGAGAGAAAAGATTAGACCAGAGGTAAACATGTCGAGCTGTGAGCTGGTAGCCCAGAAAAATAGTTTCATGTATGCTAAACTTTACCTTTTCTTAAATTATGTTTGATGCACAATATTCTAGGTTTTTATTTTTTTTTAAACATTTGTTTAAGAAAATGGTGAGAAATGTATTCTTTTTGAGCTGTTATTTTTGTGTAATATTTTTTAGTAATGAAATACTTTAGATTCTAGTTGTTAATCTAGTCGATTTTATATATTATAGAAGTCTGGTTGAACAAATTTGAATTGATCATAGAAAGGGGGATTAGAAACTCTAAAATGTTAAATACATTTAACAGCAAAGTCCATATTCTCATCATGAACGTCAGTGTGGTGTTCATGGTAAGTAGTGTTATTAATAATTGAATACTAATATTTCTTAATTAATAGTAATTATTGAGAACTCTGTTTCCACACCTTCCTCCTTATTTAGCACTTAGTTGTTCTTGTTACTGTATCTATTTTTACACCCATTTTAACACATGTATGGTCTAGCAGCTTAATACATAGTGTTTCTTGTTGGTTAATTATACGTAAGATCAGCTGCTCTGAACACCTAAAGTGGTACAGAAAGCTTCCTTCTTTAAACATCTGTGTATGAGGTATCATTTCTGCTCCACCATTTGTTGGTTTCCTCGTTATAACATGTAAGGATGCACCAAACATATACAGGCCTTCCCCCGCATTAATGTACGCAATGGGACCAGAGCATGTATGTAAAGCGAAAATGTACTTAAAGTGAAGCACTACCTTTTTTCCACTTGCCGATGCATGTACTATACTGCAATCATCATATACGTGCATAACTTATGCAAATAACGCATTTGTAACAGGCTCTATAGTCTCCCAGCTTGCGCACAGCTTCGGTACAGGTAGGGAGCCGGTATTGCTGTTCAGGACGTGCTGACAGGCGCATGCGCGAGCTGCCGTTTGCCTATTGAGCGATATGTCCTTGCGAGTGTACTTAAAGTGAGTGTCCTTAAACCGGGGTATGCCTGTACTGTACATATTATCTGTAAGCTTTTAAAAATAATGCTGAAGTAAAATGTTTGAAGAGACAAATACACAGCTATTTAAAATCATGACTTTTTAAGAGAAAGTCGATGCTTTGGAACAGAATGAGAAAAGCAGACTAGTATTAAGGAAAATTATCAAAACAATGAGGAATGTTCAAGCCCCAAATGTGTGTGTGTGTGTGTGTGTGTGTGTACAGGCATACCCCGCTTTAAGGACACTCACTTTAAGTACACTCGCGAGTAAGTACATTTCGCTCAATAGGCAAACAGCAGCTCACGCATGCGCCTGTCAGCACGTCCTGAACAGCAATACCGGCTCCCTACCTGTACCGAAGCTGTGCACAAGCGGGGAGACTATAAATCCTGTTACACATGCGTTACTTACATCAGTTATGCACGTATATGACGATTGCAGTACAGTACGTGCATCGATAAGTGGGAAAAAGGGAGTGCTTCACTTTAAGTACATTTTCACTTTACATACATGCTCCGGTCCCATTGCGTACGTTAATGTGGGGTATGCCTGTATAGCTCCCAAGGTCACCTATGTTTAGCTTCATTGGTATGACCCACTTAACCACACTAACCATGGGAATTTCTGACGACACTCCCGGAGAATTATGCGTTCGTTTAATGGGGGGGTCTGATCTTCGTTTTGTACATGGCGAGTACACCTGCGGTGTCACTGTCAACCCCGCCTGTTGATGAGGGGGTGTATGGGATATAGATAGTTCTGGTTCTTCATGCCCTACTTTAGAGGCGCTCACGCCAAGTCTGATGAATTTCGGCGTAAGTGTGGAGAGTGACGTGTGTCTTTCTATACAGGATGCTCAATGTGTGCGATCATAATGCCATAAATGTATTTTACCTTCTTCATGTGAGACGTTAAAATAAATATATCAATTATATACAAGATACATCAAACACACAAAATCCCTAACAATCAATAATAAATAGCCCAAACGTTAGTAAATAAGATAATCTCTTAAAGTTTAGCTCATAAAATTTAGATAAAAGAATAAACCAATTTGGAAATAAAATTTGTCAAGTATAAATCCCCCAAAATTACTTTCTTCCCATAAATTACCTTCTTACCTGCAGTATTTTGTTTTATCCCCACTGCCACCTCCTGTGTGAATCCGCTCTATGCCAATCACTATAAGATGCAGAGCTGTCAGTAAATTCTTCTTCTCTGTGTCTCTGTTGTGTTCTCAGCATCCTAACAATATATTTAACACCACATGAGCATATTAACATATAAACAACTTTTATACTTTTGCAATTGATGTAATCTTTTGTAAAAACTCATATGTGAACTAGAATCGGCAGTGTTCGACAAACCTATACATTTGCTCGCCCCGGGCGAGTGGATTTAACCCCTGGGCGAGTAAATATTGGCCCAAACAGTACACGTTTGGTACTAGGTGGCGAGTAGATTTTTTGGTGATTTGTCAACCACTGAGAATCGGTATACATGAACCACACCTAAACATGGCTAAAAGGTCACCATAGCTACATCATTAAGATTTTACATCACATGTAGACTATGCTTGGTTTCGGGGGAATCGTGTTCTTAAGGTCCTTATCCAAACCCAAGATATGCCAATGTTTGTTCAAAATAGGCATTACTTCTCTAGTTCGTTTATTAAGTGCAAATGAAGCGAGTCTGATAAACAAACACACACACAGTACCTGCAAGTTCAACTCAAACGTGTGTGTGTGTGTGTGTGTGCGCGCCACTGGGTTTGTGACCTAATGTATACAACAAAAGACAAAGCCCCAAAGCTACATCCAATATAATAAATGATATAGTTACAGACTTCTCTTTTGATAAGAACGGGTCATTTAGTAAAATTATTTGACCAAAGCATTTTAAGTTTATAACCACACCAAGGTATGCCCCTTTTGCAATTCCTAACACGACCTGTAAACGTTCTCTTTACCTCTCGAATGGAGGAAGAAGTCTTAAGACTGGTCAGACTCTCTTCAGTACTTTAAAGCAGCAATTCCATCTAACAACCTCACCCCCTTTTATTTATTTGTTTTACAGCATGGGATTAATGCAGTTTAGAGCTGCGAGACCTTCCTCCCCCACCCTTTTTTCATGTTGTTACTCCATGAAAGTTTGAAGTGATTCAACATCCAAACATACCAACATGCGGTTGAGAGCTGAAAGTGTTGCCCCAGTGGGTCGCCTGTTGCCCACCAATGTGCTACAAGGTATCACAACCTATAGAACATAATATTGTCCTTTCTCCATGACCAATATGGCTAAACTAGAGCTTTGAACTACTTTCCATGAAACAATTCATTATTATTTTTTTCCCCTTCAGAGCCTATAAAATATTTATATATAAACAGATAGCGATTGTAAAAAGTTTCCAAAGCATGGACGGCGAGTAATAAGCTGTTCTTGTTTAACAGTCATTTGTGTAAATGGCTGGTAACCCGTGATAGTGACTCACTGTAGTGACTGCAGACTTTCCAATAGAATCAATTTATGGTATTCAATCTCAAGAATGGCATCATTTATATTATATACTATGCAAGCTTAAGTGAATGATGTTGTCACTATTATAGACTATCAAGACTAAATAAAAGTAATCGTTTTTCATGCTTTTGAGAATTTTATCACAATCACACAGCAGCAAATGTTTCTCTTGAATGACTAACCGTTAGATTTACAATCATTACTGCCTTGTGGTATATACGTAATGTTTTCAGCTTCCAATTATTGTTAGGAAGCATTGTTTTTTAATTTGAGTTCCAACTTCCCACTAAATAAGCATGATATGGCTAAATGGTCTTGCTAATTATTGTTATTGGAAAGCGTGTTTCAAAATGAGAAAAAAAGCTGCCCATAGAGGATTAGTTAGAAACAGTCGTGAGAAACTCTTGATTGAAACAATGTCACTTGGTAAAGTACAACCTAGGACACTACCTGTAGGGAAAGATAAAAATAAAATTCGATGTGTACAGTAAATTGGAAGACACTCAAACTACCAATGCATTTTTATTTAATATGATTGAAAGGTGTGGGTGTATATAATAGAATTTAAATCGAGTATGCTACTGTGGTGTTTGACTAAATTAGATTTTTAAGGGATCGTTGCATATGCCAACACAAATTGAGCTGTTGCAGAAAGAGAGAAGATCTTACTTTTTACAGCATATTCAATGCCACAATCCAGTGTGTAAAATAATGAGAGAAACTTTTTTTACTGGGACGCTCCTCTGCTTTCCAAACTAGGTGACGGATTATGCTGCACACTTCAGTCTTCAGCTTTATCAAATATAGGCACCCCTGGCGACACTGTATGTACACAAACCACACGGGCAGTTCTCCTTACATATCCTTTTTGACCTTTATGCTGCTTTTGATACTGTTCATTATCCCCTCCTGCACACCCTTCATTCTATTGACCTCCGTGACATTGCCATCTCCTGGTTTACATATGACCGTACTTTTAGTGTTTTTGTGGCTGGCACTTCCTCTTCTTCACTCCCACTCAGTCTGGGTACCCCATGGCTCTATTCTAGGACCTCTACTCTTCTCTATTTTATACTTGGTAAACCAATACAGTCATTCAGTTTTCGCTACCAGCTATGTGCTGATGATACCCAAATCTAGCTCTCCCCTTCTCGTGTCACTAACTATCTTCACATTGATGTCCAACCACTATCTTAAACTTAACATGTCAAAAACTGAATTTCTAATTTTCTCATTTTTAAATGGAATCCCCCTTTTCTTGACATAGTCAGCAAAGTCCTGAGGTGAAATTGAGGGGAAAAAACAGGTAACAAAGGGAGGTCTGAGTAGAGTCAAAAACCGAGAAGAGGCAGCGTGGGTTGGACTTGTGAGTGTTGATTAGTGAAGAAAAGCAGGTTTGTTTAGCCTAGGAGAGGGCAGAGTTGAAACAGGATAGGATACATTTGCAGTGAAGGAAGTCTGCTAGAGCAGGGTTGAGCAAGCTTTTTACACCGAGGCCCCCTTTCCAGCTGTGATATTAGTCGGGGGGTCCCCTGCCTGATGTAATCTAAATCACATGACTTTTATTTTTTATTATTAATCGGTATAGCATTTTTAAAACAGTAAAACATGACAAATGGTTTAGGTTTGTTTTTAAATAAATCAGCATAGTAGTATAATACTGACTGCAATATTTTTTTCTCCCTCTCCCTGATCCTCTCCCCCCCCTCCTCATCTCTCATCATCCTCCCCCTCCTCATCTCTCCCCCTTCTCCTCATCTCTCCCCCTTCTCCTCATCTCTCCCCTTCTGCTCATCTCTCCCCTTCTGCTCATCTCTCCCCCTTCTCCTCATCTCTCCCCCTTCTCCTCATCTCTCCCCCTTCTCCTCATCTCTCCCCCTTCTCCTCATCTCTCCCCCTTCTCCTCATCTCTCCCCCTTCTCCTCATCTCTCCGCCTTCTCCTCATCTCTCCCCCTTCTCCTCATCTCTCCCCCTTCTCCTCATCTCTCCCCCTTCTCCTCATCTCTCCCCCTTCTCCTCATCTCTCCCCCTTCTCTTCATCATCATCTCTCCTCTCCTCAGCTCTCTCCCCCTCCATGCCTACCTGTGGTACGGGGTGGTGATAGAGGCAGGCGGAGGGAGATGATGGTACACAGCGGCGGGCCGCCAGAGTGAAGCAGAGGAGCAGCCGGCAGAGGATTTAGGAGTTGCACGGAGGCAGAGCAGGGCGGCCGGTTAGGAGCACGCTTTAGCAGCGTAGACATTGGAAGTAAGAAAGACTAGCGGGTCTGATCGCTGGGGCGTGCTCCTCCCTGGCCGAGCTCCACTGCTTCTGTGCAACTCCTAACGCCTCTGCCAACTGTTCCTCTGCTTCACTCTAGCAGCCGTGTAATCGTGTCCTGCACGCCTGCCTCTATCACCACCCTGCTTCTAGTTAGTCTCCTCTGCTTTCTGTCTCCTCTCCAGTGTGAAGATTGGATGTGAGGAAGGTGGGGGGTCACCCAGGTGCGTGTGTCAAGCCATAACGATCATAAGTCAGGCACAGTAACCATAGCAGTCATTTTGTCTGTTTCCACATTTTGAGTGAATGGAGTCTGTGCGTTGCATGCAAGGTTGATGTTTGTGCAGTCGCTCCCAGTAGAAATTAGCCCCCACAAATTCTCAGAAATAGTTGACCCTCAGAATGTGACATATCGGGATAGGGAGCCACTTCCCTTATCTCACAGCTGCGCACCCAACACTGCAAAATGTTTAATGTTCAATCGAGAAACCACAACCCCCAGACGTAGGCAGAAATATGTGGAGTAAAGGTCGTTTGCACAAAATATAAGTTTTTTTTTGTTTTTTTTAGCATTTATTTGTATAATTTCTGTATTTTTCCATTTTCTAAGCGGGCCCCCCCCTAAGGGGCGTATTATGCACTGGCACTGTGTAAAATGTACGGTCATTTATCTTTTTGCCAGAGAGCTTTTTCAAAGCTGTCTCCCTGCATATGCTTGTACAATAAAACTCACCTGATTATTCTGAATGAACCCTAATTGTATTATTTTTTTCACGCTTTCACATCAGTTTCTTTTAAATGCTGATGCTAGGCTCATTTACCTTACTTACCACTCTACTTCTGGTCCACCATATGCAGCAGTGTTTCTCAAGCAAGGTGCCATGGCTATTCAACAAGCTAGAAAACCTAGATATATAGGAGGGAGGAAACACTCAATCGTTTTGTCAAACAATAGATTACTGTACATGGTCAGATGAGACCTCATTCATGTGCTACCAGAGTTTCCCAAGATTTTCATGATATCAACATAATGGGTTACCTGATCCATGAAAAAAGAGAACTCTCTTTCAGATCCTATAAAATTGAGGCTTCACTGACACGTAAATCAGCTGAAGGCTCTGATATAGGTCCCGTGACGCCGTTCCCCTCTGCAGTAGTATCAAGCTGCCGAAATCAGCTGTGTGGTGCACGCGCCCCGATCACGCAGAGTAGAATCCAGGCTCTCTGCGCATGCGCAGTGGACATGAAGAGTTCTATAATAGAGTTTTATTGCTTGCAGAGGCTCAAAAGGAGGGGGACATCCAGAACATGGGATCACATGTGACATATGACTTTATACCTCTTTTTGGCATTTTTCAGTTTTTAGTAGGGTTTATGTATATGCATGTTTTACCTTGTTTTTATGTGAATATACACACTCTTTACACTAATCTTGTTTTGCATATCTTTATTTTTTTCTTTATTTACTACTTATAGGTAACTTTGACCCTATGGGGGGGTCACATGTGACCCCATGTT
Organism: Ascaphus truei; assembly: GCF_040206685.1. NCBI lineage: Eukaryota > Metazoa > Chordata > Amphibia > Anura > Ascaphidae > Ascaphus > Ascaphus truei. The sequence goes on along the minus strand of NC_134485.1, from coordinate 270,852,883 downwards.
CTGGATGTTTGTGGTCTGCTCATATAACTACTGCCTCCTGTGTAGATGTCTTGTCCTCTGGTGCATGAATGATCACACATGCCTGAGTATCTTGGAGAACATGTCCCCCTCCTATTGAGCTTGGTATTGTATTGTATTGTATATCTTTATTTATATAGCGCCAAAAGTGTACTCAGCACTTCACAAAGAATACAGTACAGGGAATTTTAAAAATACAATAAGTGCAGCAAAAATCAGACAATGGAAAAGGAAATCCTTGCCCCGAAGAGCTTACAATCTAAGAGGTTTGAGGGGAAACTTACAGAGAGCAGGTGAGGGAATAAGTGCTATAGATGGGTGTGCTTGGCCACAATGGGTGGTATAAGTGACTGTGGGACAATAGCCACGAGTGCAGGTTATTGGGATGCTTGATTTGTGGGGCAAGTTTTAAGGTTAGTCAGTGTTAAATGAAAAGGTTAACACCATTTAAAGGTGAAGAGATGGCAGGGAGGCGTAGGTGAGAGCAGGTGTGTATGTCTGGCTTCAGGCTTAGGGGAGATCCCCAGCAGCAGGAAGGAGTAGATAGGTGTGAATAGAGGATTTGTGTGGGTGTTTTTTATTGAGGGGTAAAGAAGATGGAGATATATGAATAGAGTTGGAGACATGGGGCTGGTAGAAAGAAATGTGTATTTTGAAAAGAAGCGAGGTCAGAGCAAATATAAATAGCAGCAGTAGTTTAGTGCTGAGATGTGTGGTCTGGGATAGAAAATGTCCACCTTTCCAGCGTAGCTCACATCCAGGATTGAGGGCCCGTAGGTGTTCTGTAGCCCCCTTGTTTCCCTCCTGTTGAACTCCCTGTTAAACTCGACCATGCCACTTGTTTCATTAACATTTTCATTAAGAACAGATAATATAATGTATTTTACATTATAAACTGGGATCAAGTTTATTCTTATACAATAAATGCATATTTATTTCTTTGCAACTGTGCATCCAGAAAAGTAGATACATTCTTCTAGTTAGTTCTGATTTTCCAATGAATACATCGTTTTATTAAAGTTTCACTTTTTTTTTTCTTCTTCCTGAAAGTGATCTCTTAAGGAGGCTCCAGAGGGAAATGAAGCATACAAAGGTAGCAGAGGGTAGAGCTGGTTTTCTAGACATTTGTATTTTAACAGTTCCTGCATTTTATATTAGATAACATTTAGATTGAGGGGGTTTTTTTTTTTTTGGATGACCTAATTTCCCTTGTACTGTACTTTGAGCTCTATACATCTGCACCTAATTTGTTTAAAGGACTTAATGAGAAACTTCAAACAGTTTAAATGTCAATTACAAAGAAAGCAAGGATTTTACAGTTCCAGTAATCTGTCCATATTGGAGATCGCAACGTGATCCCAGGTGGATATAACCCGAGACAGATGACATTCCATGAGCACAATTACAAAGAGCTTATATATTTTTAACACTAACAAGATGTCACGCTATGCCATAGCTACTCCTGAAATACTGTATCCATACAATGACTTCTTTATCTGGCGGCAATGTTGTCGTTCCTGTTACTGGCCCAGTTCCTCTTTAAAGCAAGATCCTTGTAATAGAGCAGCATACTGTCATTTTTGTCATGTTGAAAACATGTCACATAACAGTGTAGACTGGTGTAAGAAGAGGATGACTTTAAAATGTATTCAAATGTTTTATTTTACATTACTATGCACTGATTATCTTCCTATCACTCGTGGACCCTGACTGTCTCCCTATTGTCCTCTGTACCTCACTCACTATCTCCTTACCATCCCTGCCATCCAATTGGCCATCTCCCAGATAATACATCAATACCTTCTGTGAATGAATGCCTCCTCTCACATAAACGACACTCCCCCTCTCCATTCTCACTCCCGCTGGCATTTCGCAGTGGCTGTATCCTGCCCGTGAGCATCTTCCCTCCGTTCTGGACTCTTTGCAGCAAGAGACAGAAGCGCAGCTGGAAGGGAGCAAAAGTAAAATTGTGAACAGTGATGATTTGTAGCCCTGGGCATATCCACATGCCTAGAAATGTGCAAAGTTGTAGTGAAAACCCTACTCAAAATGTTATTTATTAAGAAATGACGGCAACGTATTTTTGTGTGTGCATTTTTTTTTCTTTTGACTTAATCCATGGGTTTGCGAAAATGGCAACATTTTGTGCAGATTGCAAATTAAAAGCAATAATGATCGGTTTCCACTCTCGCTAACCCCTTTCCTGCCGGAAGTGCCAGCAATGCATTGCAAAGCGGTATGTGGCAGACTCCTGTGGCAACAGGATTATTATAACTGCCTAGAACTGCTATTATTGCAGTGATCTCCAGACTATAGAAGGTCCCTCTTTCTTGCAGCAGGCACCGATAATATAGAATATGCAGACTTTTCATTTCAGGGATTTTAGCAGTTGGGGTAGAGAGTTTAGGCACTTACCCTTAGCGGCAAAGTGGTAGTGGGCGGCAGATTCTGGCGGTGGGGTGAGTCGCGGAGAAGCGGCGGTGGTCATTTGGTTGCGGTGAGGCGGCGGTGGTCATTTGGTTGCGGCAAAGCGGCGGTGGTCATTTGGTTGCGGGAAAGCGGCGGTGGTCATTTGGTTGCGGGAAAGCGGCGGTGGTCATCTGGTTGCGCCGAAGCGGCAGTGGTCATTTGGTTGCGGCGAAGCGGCGGTGGTCATTTGGCTTTGGCGAAGCGGCGGTGGTCATTTGGTCGTGGCGAAGCGGCGGTGGTCATTTGGTCGTGGAAAAGCGGCCGTGGTCATTTGGTTGTGGAAAAGCGGCGGTGGTCATTTGGTTGCGGCGAAGCAGCGGTGGTCATTTGGTTGCGGCGAAGCAGCGGTGGTCATTTGTCGCGGCGAAGCAGCGGTGGTGATTTGGTCGTGGCGAAGCGGCGGTGGTCATTTGGTCGTGGAAAAGCGGCGGTGGTCATTTGGTTGTGGAAAAGCGGCGGTGGTCATTTGGTTGTGGAAAAGCGGCAGTGGTCATATGGTTGCGGCGAGGCGGCGGTGGTCATTTGGTCGTGGAAAAGCGGCGGTGGTCATTTGGTTGTGGAAAAGCGGCGGTGGTCATTTGGTTGTGGAAAAGCGGCGGTGGTCATTTGGTTGTGGCGAAGCAGCCATGGTCATTTGGTCATGGCAAAAATGGCCGCCACTGAATGTCCTAGACCGCTCCCACACACAGGCAGAAATAGGTACAATAGGTACTCCAGGTTTAAATAGGTATAGAACATTAAAAACAATAGACACAGTACCTGGTATATAGGTATGCTCAGATAATTGGATACTAATGTTTACCTACTCTATATATTTTGGTTTGTAGTCATCATGGACCTCGTTTCTCCGGCATTTAATGCTACGGTACCTGCTGAAAGCTTGGCGAATTTAGCTTATTTGTACATTTTTATCATATGCAATGACAATTGCAATTAGCAATACAAGGTGTTTAGATAATTCTCTTTCCTTGTGGTATTCCAATCTATTTGAAGCTTGTAGATGAAAATGTGAGTGCATTTATGGTGCCATTTATAAGATGCAAGCACCCTGTGTCTTTTAGATAAGCATTGTTTGCTTGCATTATCAAAACTACTGCTCCATCAGGGGTTGGATGGAAACACCTGCCTAACATATCCTGACATGTAGCACATGGCTCAGTAAACTTATACTTGACCTATAAAAGCTGATGCAATATAGCCTGCTGCTCTGTGGTGATATTATTGGCATTCTTGACAAAAGCAGCCAGACAATATGTGCATGAGACAATAATTTATTCACTTTATAAACCACTGCTCAGTAAAGTGCATGTAATTAAGTGACATGTTTATTAAATCTGCAATAATAGGGCTAACTCATGTGTAGTTATTTTATTGCATTTCAAACCTATATGGGGTCTGTTCTGTATATACTTAACACAATTTTAGTCAAATACTTCAATGTGTATGAAATGCTAATGCTTGCCAAAAAAATAACCAAGCTAAAAAAAAGTACTTAATTCTGTGTGCATTGGGTTTTTACATTTAATGCATAAACTCAAATCATGACTGTTACAAGCACCATTGAAACACTCCACACAGAATCTTGATTAATAAGACAGCCATCTTTTAGATACCCAATTACTTACATTCACATTATATATATATATAATATATATTGGGTATTATAATATATATAATTTTTATACCGTAAACAAATAGCACTTTAACACTTCAAAACATTTGTTAAAAGTGTTTTGTACGCCAAAAGTATTTTTAAGATGACCATCAAATGCTCCCATTCATATAAATTAAGTACATTTAAGTGTGGTTGGCATTACATCCGTTACTCCTATAATCCGGCCGGCCTCAGATTCCCTGAGGATACTCCGAAATAGACGACCAATGCAGAATCTCACTGCAGTGGCTGCTACAGTTTCTCTTCAGCTAGCAGAGTCAATCTCTTGGTTCTGCTTGCTGCAATGTATCAGAAACACCAGGCTGCTCTTGCAACATCATTTCCAAAAGGAAAAATTGAGTGTGGTTTTAAAGTCGACAAGTGATGAAAGTAGCCCTGAGGTTGTCAATTAGAAAGCCAAAGCATGGAACTGATAAGTTAATGGGCAGTTTCCTCTTTCGTGGGCCTACTAGATCTTTTATGGCTTGGGTAATAAAATAAAAAAAAAGGAAAACTAGAGGGAAGTCCACTTCCTAAAATGTATAATTTGACCAGCGTTGTCTTGAGCTGAAAAAGAGGTATTTTTTGTTCTTGTGGAGTTTCTCAGTAGCCGATAAATATACGGTTTTACATCCGTAACTCTGTGATGAAAGGGAAGCAACACCTTGCAAGTTCCTCCTACAATGATGGTGATAAAAAAAAATTTATATTTGTTTGCCTGCATTTTCTCTACTGAGACATGTACCAAATAAGTGTTTGACATGAAAACCGTGAAATCTATGTAACTACATGTTCTAAAATAGATTTCTTTTCCTAGAACTAATTTTTTTGGTCTTGAAATGTAATTCTACACCACTTTTTTTTTATTTTTATTTTTTAAACTTACATTTCAACACAAAACTCTCTTGTGGGGGTACGTTTTGTTAATTCTTGACTGGATTTATTTTTTATTTTTTTAACGTACGATGTTTAGGGAATGGATGAAATGGGCGATTTATAATATAAGCAACAGGTCTAAAATATTAAGAATATATGAGGGGGGGTGGGAGAGAAGTGAACCTTTAAAATAGGGTTACCATATTTGAACATGTAAAGAAGAGGACACTCCGGAAGTGGGGTGGGGGAGTTGGGTTATGTGCACCAGTACCTACCATCTCGCGCGGTATTAATGTGTTGTATATGCGGTGCACTGCATGGCGTCTATATTGAGTATCCATAAGAAAGAGTGAAATGGCCTCAAAAGTGAAGGTTCATTGTTTACGTGTTACTGTAGCTCTTTATATGTAGGGTGTCCTTTCCTGTCAGCAGTTCTTCAGGTTTCTTTCTCCTAGTGTGCCCACGCATACAGTACTTCTCTGTAGATCGCATGAATTAACAAGCAATAGGTACAAAAAGAACATTCATTAGAACAACATCCAGATATTCGTGTAATATTATTGCATGTCCTCTGATGTAGGATATATGGATGTTTTTTTCAATTTTTATTACTGTTGATTTTGTACTTATTTCTTGGTCATTTCTGTTAGAAGACATTTGCCCAAATGGGGGATGCCTAATCCGATTTAGGCATACCCCTATTTTAGGTGTGTGAGTGGAGGTATCGAAGACTTTGTATCTTGCTATATGAGCGTGAAGGGTAGAGGAGAGGAACTTGGTCATTTTGTGTCCCAGCTACAATAATCATATATAGTACAGTGTGTGTGTGGGTTATAAAGATTGTACAGTATGTATTTATGTATTTATAAGATGTTTTACCAGGAAGTAATACATTAAGAGTTACCTCTCGTTTTCAAGTATGTCCTGGGTATAGAGTTAAGATGACAAATAATACATGGTTACAATACATAGTTACATAAATGAACAGGGTATACATTACATATTACATTTCCTGCTGCAAACTCTGGCTCCAATGGGACTAAATGAAGGGTTTATTTATTCCCCTTTTATTTAGTTCTGTATTTTATGTAAAACACATAATATTGGGCAATGTATTATTATTTTTAGATCAACCCTTATCCTACTTTTATTGTAAGATTGGTTCTGACACACTCACTCCTACACAGTATATTACACATATCACATATTAGGTTAAAGCTCTGTTTAAATTAGACCTGCATTGACCATTAGGGGCAGGTCTTCCTACTCTAGTAACACTCCTACATCACCCAATCCTTATTGTTATCACTAATAGTCCAAATCTATTTATCATCACTAAATACTTACTTTCATTTTGGTAGAATAATTTAGCCAATTCTTTAATTATTATTTTTTACACTTTTTTTATTTTTTTGGGATATAGTTAGTATTCACTATATTACACAACTGTCACCCTAGGGTTTGTTATTTATGTCGTTTCAAGTCTAGTTACTCTTATTTTTGGACCGTCAACACAATCATTCCTATACCTGTAAATTATACATAGTACACTTAAGATTATTTTCTGAATTAATTTGATCTGCATTGACCACTAAGGGCAGATCTTCATATTCAAGTATACATTCCTACATAACAATACCTAGCTTCTAAGTGGTTATTTTGGTTCAATAATAATAACACACCGACAATTAATACACACATAAACAATATTTATTTATTTTATTTATATATTTTTTTTTCACATCATTATCATATATCTTGTGTATTAAATTAATATTTACTTACACTTTGCCCAGATACCTCGTTTTAGCTTCTAGCCGCACTGGCCTGATTCATATATCCAGTTAGTACTTCACAGGTTAATTTTGACATGGACGCCTCCAAGTTCATCTTACCTCCTGGTTTGATGTGAACTAATTGGCTCAGACTCCACCTATTACAGTTCGGGGACTGAACCTTTATACTCCGCCTGAGAGTATATAAAGATCACCGATGAGATCATACTCCTATCCCTCCTCCTGATGAAGCGTGGTGAACACGTGAAACGTGCGTCGGGAACGTAGGGCGTCACGGCAATGACGTCACTCGAAGTGGCAACATCCCACTATCTGATTTACGAGCAGGCTTGTATTTGCAGCAGCATATATCTTTGAATGCTGCCAACACTTATTTCTGCTTAAGGGACATAGTAACAACATAGGTTATTTTAAGTACTAATGGTTACAACTATGCTTGTTCAGTGCTGTGTCAGCCTTTGCCTGTGAAAGTTTGTTATAGGTGGTGAATGCAGAGATTAATCAAGGTATTCCACTGCTTTGCCTTACAGGATATGCAGAGTGAGATACCTTTATCCTTTGACTTTTGGTCACCTTATTTGCTGATTCTACCTGTATAGAGGATCATTGTATGGACATATACTACACCTCTCAGCACAACTATGCTCCTAGATATAAATTGATAGTGAATACATGTATTCTGTTATTTTCAGATGTACTATCATTATATCAAGCCTGACCTCTGTTTGAACACATACAATATATGTATTCAATTTTACAATTAGAGATTCGTAGCCAGATAGGGATCTTTTGGGATGTTATGATATGAATATATAGACACATTAGTCAACTATAACTATATTCTATCTTCGACAATATCTATTCATATCAGCCACTGTAGTATGGGGATTTTTAATTATGTATCTGTGTTTTTAACTATCTATGTAGAAGTAATAAAGTTTTATTATTTTTGATTTCCTCGGCGATTCTGGGATACTTACCAGATTTACAGTATTTCACTGTAGGACCAATAGTGTCCATTAGTAGATTATGTATGACTTTAGAGTGCTGTATATAAGGGGAATTCTTTCTGACCAATCTCTTGATCAACACCGTTAATATCGTATTAATACCCTTTAAGCACCTGTCACTTACCTTTGAATAAATACGGTCTCACTCACATATGTACTTAGTTACAATACATAGTTACATAAATGAACAGGGTATACATTATATACAAGACATTGCATGCACAGTTAGAGATAATATATATTATAGGCGTATGTGCAGTGCTGGCTTTAGTCTCGCTCATAATTCTACTCTCAATTTAGGTCAATATTTATACTGATGTGATAACAGTTATATTAATATTTGTTAAAAAATGTAAGGCTTTTTCTAAAAAGAGCCATGAATCATGATAGTAAAAGCCCACTTATCTAACCTACTTGAAACTGTTAAAAGCTGATGCTAAATTCCCCAGACTTACCACTAGGCTTTTTCTACTTGTATTTTTATTTAGCAGTTGTGATGCTATAAACACAGTGATATATTACAAAACAAAAGGGTCTTTCAGAGAGCAAATATTGCTGAGGTAGCCGGTTGGTTCTGCATTTAACCCTTGCACTGCAGTGGCTAACGGCAGATACACCTTCCCTGTCATTTGCTCCTACTGCACCGACACACTTTATTCGAGCAAATACCCAGTATGTACCTGGCAGATACCTGGAATGCGCCGCTCCTCACCTCTGACAAGCCCCGTTGTGTTTGCCTTCCCAGCCTGGGTTCATGCCTGGCTGACGGGCGGCTGATCTGTTAAATGATAATGATTAGGATTTAATAGGCTGCAATGCTTCGCGTGTCTACCAGATGGCATAAATTCATGAATTGTAATGCAGTATATATATATATATACTGTGCAGTATTGCAGCCAGCGGGAATAAAATGCTTCAATCCCTGCCTGGAAAATACCTCAATGCACTCGGGCAGAAAACAGTCACAAACCTCAATACACCCGGGTATACCCGAATTCGTGGAACTAGCCGAGCTTGAATAAAGTGTGTCGCCAGTGTATAACATAAACGCACACATGGCCACCCCCCGACTCTCATCCCTGTAGATGCTGCCCACTCTTCCCCTCTTGTAGATGCCACCACTACCTATTCTCCCGCTGGATATACCCCCATTCTCCCTGTGGATACCCCCCCACATTCTCCCACTAGTACATGGTTGAGCAGAGGCGGGTGTGACCCGATCACCCACAGGTCGAAGGACACGAAGGAAGTGACCCCAGTCTTCAGCACGAAGCTGCCGAACTGGACCCGGTGAAGGAGCGCGGCCAGATACCGCAGGAGCACCATGATGAGACGTGCGGCGGCGGCTAGGGGAGATGTCAGACAGGAGGCAGGGCCCGGCTGTGGTACAATGTGTCCCCGGCACACGCTGCACTGAGTCTCTTCCAGAGAACTCCTCTGTGACAGGAGGGTCTGACGGGCCGCCAGAATCTCGGACGTTTTTGGATTTTTAAAAATTTGTTCGTATGATAACCCTACTTGAAATGAGTCCACTACTAACCACAATAACCTCCCAACATGCCTGTGATAACCAACCACAAGTTGGTTTCATGACCGATTCCCATTATATTTCAGTCCAAGGCCCCACAATCTGATGAAATCTATGTAGACGACTGGCAAGTGTTTCAATCAGAACTGCATACGTACGTACGTATATGTGCCACCCAGGGACATAGCGCTTTACAGCAGTAGTACACGTGACATAATATTATAACACATAATGGGAATAAGCGCTTCAAACATAAAACAATAGGAAAAGGAGTCCCTGTCCCGAAGAGCTTGCAATCTAATCATATTTTTGCATAAACTTGACTCCTCAATGGGAAGATGTGTTTGTCTCTACGCTGCTGCTAAATTTCTAAAGCAGCAACCCATCAATCGTTTTGTAACTAAAGTGAACATTCAATTTTTAACGATTTCAATCAGTAAGGCTGCATCCCCACTGGCGCTGAGCGTGCTGTGCACTCGGTGCTTGCCGCTTTTTTTTTCTTGTACTTGTAATGTAGATGTCCCCGCTCACGCGCGGGCATGCACGCTCTCCCAAGCTTAGCGCTTGAGGAGACAAAAAAAGTCAGCTTTAGTCTAAGTTGCAGTAAAGTGAGAGCCTCATTCAAGTGTAGAATTGGCATCAGTCCAAGATGGTGATCTGTATGGAAAGTCTATACTAAAGAGAGGAAATGCTTCATGTGAAGTCAGGGGCACACTGAGAATGACCTGTAACTGAATATACTGTACCTCTGTCAGTGTCTTCTCTCTGTGTAGCTAAATATATGTCTTTTGAAGTCAATCATTTAGAGCAGCAGTTCACGCTGCTGTTTAAAAAAAAAAAAACAATCCATTCAATATGTGCATCAATACAATTTGCACACTGACGAGTGATTAGCTAAATTGCCAATCGATCCGTACTCCTGTAATCGATCGGCGAAATTTGGCTCGGGGGATCTTTATATCAGACCTGCAAAAGATTACCCAAGATGCAAAGTTCTGTGTGGAAGATCATGTGACCAGGGAGGCACTAGATACAATTGGTGCACTGCTAGATAGAGGGCAAAAGGAGTGTCCCAGTGCCTGTCTCTGAAGAGGAAGGGGATGTGACATTGTAAATGGTTGCTATATTAACAAAAATGCTGGTTAGAATGCATTAAAAAAAAATAATTTAAAGACATTTGTAATGTATTCTAATGTAACAAGCATTTATTTACAATTTTTTTTTTTCCGGGAAAAAATGCTACAAATATTTTTTCATGGCACAGAACTGATTTATTAAAAAAAAACACATGTATTCCTTGAACTGCAGCTTTAAAGAGAGAGGAAAAAAGAAGTGCAGATAAGATGTCTGCCGTGTGGTGTGGCCTTTCAGCCAATGTAGATGCGCCTACTGACCCAAAGATCTACCACATTTTGTTTATTTTCACCATCTCTTTCTGCATCTGTAAAATAAGTAACCTTGGTCCTCTGCTGCTAGGATTTCACTGCTAATATATATATATATATATATAATCGGCACCATGTTAGCCGAGCTTAATAATCAAAAATGAATAGACGATACCATTCTGTGGCTAACGAAATGCTTTTATTTGTGCGAGCTTTCGAGATACACTGATCTCTTCTTCCGGCGGAGTTACAATGAATAAAGCCAAAAAAAGGGTTTTTACTTTAAAACAGTGCATCCTGGAATGTATCTGTGATTGAAGTTTATCCCTTCACCCCTGTGCAGTATGCGATTATGACTTGTGGTGTTAAATGGTCCCTGAATGTTGTAGATGTAAGAGTGAGTGTGTGTGTGTGTGTGTGTGTGTGTGTGTGTGTGTGTGTGTGTGTGTGTCTGTATGTAATATAAATTGGTAAAGAACCCACAGTGTATACAGCGCTTTACAAAAGGTGTGTTTGGAGTGAGTGTATATCAATGGTGTGGGAATGTAAGAGGATATATATATATATATATATATATATATTTATATATATATATATATATATATGTATATGTATATATATATATGTATGTGTGTATTACTTGGAAGGCATTCTGTAAATATTTGTTATTGAATGTGCTGCTTACATTCTTGTTGCACTAGTTTGCGTTCTACTAGTACTGTCTTGCTAGTAACCGTTCCGTCTTTGCATCAGGATGAGACACAATGGGCCATTGGCATCATGATTGGCAAAATGCAGCTCATCAGTACAAAGCAGCGTTTCCAATCTCAGGTGCGTCTTTGTAAACAATGCAGCAAATCATAGCAACAGATGCATATTGCTAAGAAGCTTCAGAACACTCAGAGGAACATGTGAATAAATAATAATACAATCATTCTCTTCTTCTGTGGGGTCTTGGTTTATGCGCAAGAATATCAAACATTGCCAGGTAGCATCTGCGTATCGGTAGCGCGCAGCAATTGCAGCCATGGCTCCAGAAAAACGTTTGTTGCAAATGCTGTGGTGCATAATTAAGAAAGGGTCTTAAATTAAGAGCAAAAGTGAATCCAACTCTAAATTGGACACTAATATAAAACAGGTGTGTACATCTCAATTAGGAATAGATACGCCTCTGACCTCCTGTCGAGTCGTTTTGTTGACGGCTCCCACGCAATCTGTCTCTTCCTCCTTTTTGGTGAACTCTAAATTAGGGTTTTTCTTTTGGGAGATGCCAACGGCCATTTGTGCCAGGTCCTAATCAGCCCTGATGTGTTTAATAGAGATTGTGGTGTATTTAATAGGTTTCCTATTAAACATACAGTAATATCACAGTTGAAATAGTGAATGCAGCTTGCTATTGTAGGGCAAATGCAGTCTTTAGTAAAGCTTTTCTTTTATTATCTTGTTTATTTGTCATTCTAAACAAGTGTGTGTGTGTGTGTGTGTGTGTGTGTGTGTGTGTGTGTGTGTGTGTGTGTGTGTGTGTGTGTGTGTGTGTGTGTGTGTGTGTGTATATATATATATATACACATATATACAGTATATATATGTGTATATATATATATATATATATACACATATATATACAGTATATATATTATATGTATCTTTTTAATTGACTAAGTGAACATTTCTCTAATATTTGTAAATAATTCCTGCCTTAAGAGTCGCTATGTATGGGGTCATTGACTGATCTGTTTTCCAGTGTATAATGCGCATGCTCATTTTCTCCTATATTAGGGGATGGGACGTGTTAGCGGATACTACTGTGGACATTTCGTCCTGCCCTACATTATGGCGGTCAAGAGGTGAATACCTGTGTTTTGGTTACACGTATTGCATTTCTTTTTGTAACATAGATGACGCTCGCGCGTTCGTGTTGAGCACCACCGTTCTGTCTGTCTCGCGAGACGCTCCTTAGTGCATGCACGACGTCGCTTCCGTTTACGGTTACCACCGGTTCCTCGGCTGCATAAAGCAGACGAGATTACAAGTGAAGGATATACTCTTTGACAAAGGGCAGTTGCGTCCGAAACGCGCCAGAGCTTTTCTCTTACCCAACCATGTTTTTGGATGTCCCCCATTACTAGCCCTTAAATAAAATAGTTTTTAACCTCATTTTTGGGTGTGAGGTACCCTTAATATTTCACTTCTGCATGCTGTGCTCCACATTTCTGCACTGCGGATTCTACTATCGATATCATCTCCATGCTGGATGCACACTCCTGGAGCCAACACAGTTCTTCAATCTGTGAGTAACTTTACCTTGTGGAGGTTTTACCTGTGCTATACACACAATTATTACCATTATACTTGTAGCGGCTATTCCCCCCCCCCCCCACACCCAATCGCAGATAGGGACCATATGGGGAAATCTACATATGTTACAGTGTGGTGCAATACCTGTTAGGCTCACAGGAGGCCTGAACCTCCGCCACTGGGAGCCTGGGGTGTATCCTGGAACGTATGCTTACAGCGCCTCCACCTGTGCAGGGATTCTAGTGTGTATAGAATGACCCCTGACACAGGACCCACAAATAGGAAACACATACAAGGAAGTATAAATATGTAACTGTTTACTATATGGGCCAAACAATAACATCACCTCACATAACATCACCTCACATAACATCACCTCACATAACATCACCTCACATAACATCACATATAGCAACACAGCCGTGTCACCCTCTGCCACTAGCTGGCAGCCATAATCTGGCCCCTAACTGGGCTATAAACTTACACCACTATACCCAAGTGTCTCAATAGTCCAGCAACCCACCCACTAGGCGTGATCAGCGCCTGTAAGGAAACCGGTATGTAGGGTACAGTTGGTGCACTTGTAGAAATACCTGTCCGGGGCTCCTGCGCCCGGTACAGCAACAATAGAAAAGGACCCGTCTGCGCCCAACGCTGAATCCGCAGCAATGGTGTCCTCTCCCAATCCAGATAGTCTCACCCACAGATAGTCTCTATCTTGAGTGATGCAGGTCTGATCCCAGACACACTTGTCACACTGCTCCCTCCTTGTCAGAGCACACAGCAGCGTCTGTCTTACTGGCTAAGCTACTGCTAAAAGGGCAAAGTCCCTACACAGCAGCTACACATCTACTGGTGAGTTGGGCCTAGCTGGGGCCTAGGGGTAGCCTGGCCTAGTGTAAGAAGCCACTTGCTCCCTACACACTTCCTCCCCCTTCCTGCTCCCAGCTCCAACTGACTAGCGTGGTCCCTGCAACATTGTCTCCTTCTCCAACAGGAGAAGCTGCAAACTCTATTTGCTGTCAGGCTGCACGTGATGTGGGTGAAAGGGCAGTCCCCAGAGGCTGCTGGGAGTTGTAGTCTGTTATGGCCCTCTTTAACATTAGGGCCGCGTGCGCTATGTCTGCCGCGCTTTTGCAACCCTGTAATGGCCGCCACTGCTCTCTTCTGCGCCTGCGCGACCTTGGGGAGTCCCTGCGCTATGGAGCGCCATCTCTGCCCCTTCGCGCTCACTATATTGGCCGCCGCGTCGCGTCTGCCTCCACGCCCGTGCGGACATAACAAAAATGGCGGCTCCGTGCCTCTGACGCCACCGAGAGACGCGCTCGCCCCCGCAACTGCCTTCTCACTGGTGAAGGTAAGGGGAAAAGGAATGGGGAACCAAAGGGGACCTGGCTACATTCTCTAAGTAGTTTCTCTTACAAGTGTGGTGGTCAAAGGGTTAGAACAGCTTCACAGGCTTTACCTCTCCCAATTACACCATAAATTCCACTTAGAGACTAAGGCCCTGGTGTGTGGCAACTACTATTATCTGAGTAATATTTTGGTAATTAGTGTTGATCAAGATTGCGCAATGAATTCATTATACACTCCACTTATTGCATATTGAGGTTGTCTCAAATTAAGGGACATTAAGATATGATGTCCCTGTTCAACGTTCTGTCGCACTGATATCGGGACTTGATTGTTCAAACCTTTCTCAAAACATACAGTAATATCACAGTTGAAATAGTGAATGCAGCTTGCTATTGTAGGGCAAATGCAGTCTTTAGTAAAGCTTTATGACCAAGTATATTGGCCACGTAAAATCAGTCATCCATCAGTAGCCAGTCGCATATGAAATGTTGTTATATAATGGAAAAAATATATGAAATAATGTTTCATTTTTAGGACCGAATTTATATTGCGTGTTGCCAATTGGGGAGAATATACACTTTGCAAGGGCAACTAATTGTATACTGTATATAAGAAAGATTGGGAAATGTAAATATGAATCTGCTTTCTGTAGTAGCAGGCAACTAATATACAACATTGCAAAGTGCAGTGATTTTTTTCCCCCAGGAAAAAATGTTCATGTAAAAAAAAACATGTTTAGTAGATGCTGTATATCAGCAACAGTTTTAATGATACTGCCCCTGAAAAATAATGACAATTTATCTCTCTAATCTATTAGGACAGGAAATTGTTGGAATGCAATGTCCTTTTTTTTAACTAGAGAAAATTGTTTGAGAACCCGCTGCTCATGAACGTCCTGGTTACAGTATTTCCCGCTGCTCTTCTCTGAAGAAGCGTGAATAACGCGACACACGTAGAGGGATCTGTTTGTCCAAGCGTAGGACGTTGTGAGACCATACGTCAGGACATTGCGCTCCTTCCTCGCTCCCCTCTGAATTGAGAGAGTGCTGCTCTAGCTAGGCAGTTGCTCTCGCGTGACTCCCAGTGCACCCTGGGAAATGTTTGGTCCGGCTGCTTTTGGTCAGGTGGCCGATTGATGCTCTGGTGGGGGCTGACCTAGAGAGTGCGCATTGGGACCCGTTTTTGACATCTACTAGTGGTGTGGAGGGAGCTCGCCCCCTACGCTATTTTATTATATGCAAGTCCTTATGTACTACACATTATATGTTATAAAGTAATTTTCTTTAACACAGACTTTTCTCCGCGCTCCTCCCTTTTTTTATACTGTATGCCCTTTTTTAACTACCCCGCCATTTCATGTTGAAAAGCCACCTTATTTTCTTATTGCCAGAAAATAGGAATGTATTAGTTAATGGGGACGCCCACACACTGCATTGCCTGAAATACTGAGTTTCGGAACCAATTATATCACCCTATTTGCATTGGCACACCTGTTAGTTTGCTTTGTGATGTTTGGCATTGAAAAACCTCTCCGGTGCCAGATCTCAGAGTCGTGTGACATTTTATCTTCTTGAAATATATTTTCAATAATGCTGTATACATTTTTCTACTGGTTTTCCAATCCTACATCCCTTTAGCTGTATTGCATTTGACCACTAGATGGCACTCACACATTAATGCACTGCAAGAGTAGCTCAAATCTATTAGTGAAGTCCTTGAAAATGTTCTTGGTTTTTTCGAGTGCGCTTTGATGCTGTTTTATCTGTAATGATAACAGTGCACTGATTTTATTTTTATTAGCCTAAGGGCAGACTTACAAAATAATGAAAGAAAGAAACTGTATCTTTCCTTCCCCATGGGTTGTCACATATTTCACCCATGGCCAGAGTAAACAGACCGAAGTGTTTATTTTAGCAAATTCTGCATTTATCAAATAGTTGGCAGACTTCCATGTAAACCTGACTTCAAATATCACGCAGCAGACTTATTTCTTATACCAGCAGTGTATCTTACTTTTAAAGTAAATACAAAAATAACAAAGAAAAATAGTAAATTGTGTGTGTGCCTACAGTATGTGTGTACGTACAGTATGTATGTATATATGTGTGCATGCGTATATACATACATACATACATGCATACATACATACATTATGTATTTAATCTACAGTCCTTGTCGACCACTGCTGGATGAACGCCTCACCAATGACATATTTATTCATATATATTTGATGAGCGAGTCTGACTTTTTGGAAGCGGACACACCCGAACCTATGTAATGTGAGCACATTTTTGCTTGGGGCTCAGATCTCTGTACTTGGCCAGAGGCAAGATTGAGGCAAAGCCTTGTTTTGGTTTCACGCTCACTTCGTATCTCGCAATATTTCATCCCCCTTCCTAATAAAGCTGTGTCTTTTAGGGTGGCAGTCGGCACGGAGAGGCATGAAATAAATATTAATAAATATATCATGGTTAAACTACTGGACTTAGTATTAAGCAGAGACAGACCCCACCATATATATATGCTACCCCTGTTGTGTGTGTGTGTGTGTGTGTGTGTGTGTGTGTGTGTGTGTGTGTGTGTGTGTGTGTGTGTGTGTGTGTGTGTGTGTGTGTGTAATATATATATATATATATATATATATTAACCTGCTAGCCATTAAGACCAGCCTCACACTGATGATACCCATCAAGGTTGAAACATGTATGTGAGTAGGTCTAATGGCTTTGCATCTCATCCCAGCCTCTGTTTAAAAGCTGTGTTTAAAACAGCATGCATTGGCTTGAGGATTGGCTTGTGTAATACGAGCTTGAGACAAAAGGTGGCACTGAGTGCTCATTTGCATGTCATTTCCCAGAATCCCTTGCTGCAGTGGAAGTGCTGTATGCTGGGTGACAATGGGGAAAGACAGGGTTGCAGACCTGTCTAAGACATGCAAATGAACATACAGTAATATTTACAGTTGCTATATATATATATATATATATATATATATATATATATATATATATATATATATATATATATATATATGTGTAAATACAACTGTATGCTCATCTGCATGTCTTAGGCAGGTCTGCAACCCCGCCTTTCACCATTATCACCCAGCACACAGCACTTCCACAGCAGCAAGGGATTCTGGGGAATGACATGCAAATGAGCACACAGTGCCACTTTTTGCTTCAAAAACCATTTTTAACATGGTTTCCTATATATATATATATATATATATATATATATATATATATATATATATATATATATATATATATTGTAGAGAGAGAGAGACAAAAACAAAAGAATACCGCCTCAACACAATAAATCACTGGTGTCCACAAAACTGTCAATATATAGTATAAATAGTACTAGACTGTGGTGCTAAAGGTTGAAATAATTATATAGCAACAAAGAAAGCAACCTTACAAAAAGCACACGGGCATACCAAAGAAGTGTAAACAATGAATTTATTATAGTGGGTTAAAAACAGTGGATGAAGATTAAAAGAGGGGGACTCAAATCTGCCAGTCATGTATACCTAGAGGCAAGGGTATAACAGTGGAACAAATTCCAACACCAGATTCAAAGAACACAAGAAGCTCTAAGTTGAGCAAACATGTGTATCATATGCACACACTGCAAATTAGTGCATGTCCAACAAAGAGTCACCTGATATTACAGGCAAATAGCTGCAATAAGTGGAGGCATAAATGGCACAAGCATCAATATTGTATATACATCACCACTTAAAGCATAGGTGTCAAGAGCAAGAAATAGCCATGGCCTCTTATCGGGAAAGAAAGGTAGGGGTCCCACTCCACAAACTCCCACTCTGATACAGGTGTGCTGTGGATTCCTGCAGCGTTGATCTATGAGTTCTGCCTGACATTCTCCTGCTTGCCATCTCCGTGCACGGCGTGACGTCATCTGTAGTGTGTAATGTGTTGTTTAACATCTGTATTGTATTTCAGGTTCCAAGCGGGTGGATGGTACCCCCAATTCGGTTCCCGGTGAGGGCATGGGATTCTTTCACCAGAGGGAGAATGTAGCCATGCCTGGTGGCTACCAGTCTGCCCTCCATGTCACGTAAGTCCTGATAGATGCAGGTTGTGTCAGGCCCCCTATCTTGGGTTTACTCCTGCTCTTGCAGCTTCCTTGAGTGGCAGGAGTGGAGGTGTAACAGGGTCTGTGTGTTGCCCAATCCGGGTGCAGACCTTGTGCCCTCCCCTTCTGCACTAAGGAAGAGGCAGTTCTATATTATAGTGAGTCTGAGTCTCTCCCTCTTGGGATTGAGACGTGCCCTCAAGTCTGAGAACGGGCCTAGGTACCATCCAGAAGGTCTGGGACCTGAGACAAAAGAATGGATTGGAGAAGGCAGGCTGCTTTACTCTGGCGATTTAGCAGATGAGTTTTCATTTCACTGTAGCCAGCCTGTATGGTGAGCGCTGCAGAGTGTTTGCACACATACATTTTTTCCAACCTCGCTTGGACAAGAGCTTTGTAGTATTTCTGAATTACTCTGCTGCTTTTCTCCCTTTTTAACAAGTTTAGCTCATCAGCCAGAGATTCCTGTTTCTGGAGCTTGCTCTGGGTGTGCATCAATGCATCCTTCACTATATTTGGAGCTCTGCGGATTTCTTTGCTCCCTCTTGTACCGAGTCACCTGGCCTCTAAGCTTGTCTTCCAGCGATGCTCTGGTAATCGGGGAAGCCTTCAGTTCCTCATGCTGCTCTGTGGGGACACACTGGGTAATCAGACGTTCCTACAGCACTTGTACTTCTTTAGCAGCCTGCAGATTTTCTTCCTGCAGAGATCGCTGCTTCTCTTTGGCAATCTGTAGGTGTGCATGCAGCTTTTGCACCTGGCTCTGCAATATATGCTCTGCTTGTGTATGTTGCTCCAATGCTTCTAACTTTTCGTCTTCCAATCATTTCTTTATTTTTTCAAGCTCGTGCAGCTTTTCATTGTTTTCATTGACGTGGTCAGTCAAATCAGAATTGTCTTTTTTCTTTTCAGCAATATCCTAGATGTGTGTGGTTTTTTGTTTTTTAAATAAATCAGTTCTGTACTATGAGAAAATACTTGTAGCATTTACATTTTAAAAAAATGTTTTAAAGACATGTTTAATGTTTCTAATGTAGGAAGCATTTCCAAAGTGACAGCCCCATTCCCCTTCTGATAGGCTCTGTCTCTTGAGCCTCACCCTAGCAGTGCACCAATTGTATATAGTAACTGCCCAGTCAATCATATTCCAGGACTACATTGCCCACAATGCTGTGCAAGAACTGAATTAAATAACCCTGAGCAAGCGATCGATTACAGGAGAACGGATCGATCTGCAGCTTAGCTTGTCAGTGTGCAGATTGTATTGATGCACATATTGAATGGCAAAAAAAATATATATATTTTTTAAAATGGCAGCTTGAACTGCAGCTTTAATATTCAGGGCCTCCTTGTAGTCCTCCTTCCATTTACGCACTTCTGAGTTAAGACTCCCGGTCTCCAGACGTGAGACTTTTATCTCTAGGTTAGGGGTGTGAAGATCCTTCTGAAGGATTTTAAGATCCATACTAAGACTGAGGATTGTTTTTTGAGAGATGTCCAGCTCCTCAGCGAGACTGTGAAGTTCCTTTTTAGAGACTTCCAGTTCTGTGCAGTAACTGCTGATCTCCTGGTGTGAGGCATCCAGTGCTGTGCGGAGAGTGTGAACCTCCTTCTGCGATGTGTCCACCTCTGTCCGGATACTGTTGACCTCCTGGCCAGAAACATCCAGCTCTATCTTGAGTGTATGGACCTCTTTCTGGAAGATCTCCCGCTCGGTACCTAAGCTGTGAAACTCTTTCTGGGAGACTTCCAGCCCGGCACGGAAACTGCAACCCTCTGTTCAAGAGACTTCGAGGTCCGTACTGAGACGGTCAACCTCCTTTCGAGAGCCTCCGAGCTCTGCACTGATACTGAGAGACTCCTTGTGAGATGGTCCAAGCTCTACACTGAGACGGAGGGCCTTTTTTTTAACCTCCTGTTTCTGCTGCAAGTCAGCAATAACTTCGTCCGAGCGGGTCTGTTTCTTGACTATGGCGGTAATAATAGTGTTTGCTGTCTTCAGCTCAGTCATCTGGTTCTCTAAGTCACTCCGTAAGCGACACTCCATATTGATCCCTGTCCCACACAGTCAAAGGCGATTGAGAACAGATCACTCAGTAGCTTGGCATTAGCTTCTATCTCCTGTTTCAATTGTTTGCAGAGGAGATCAGAGTCCTGCCTGGTAGTTTGCAGGTTGAAAAACCTGGCATGATGCCAAGAAGACTGCTGCACCAGAAAAATATAATGAAGTGAAGAGGATGAAAAAAAAACAATTTATTGTATACAAATGGAGGGACTACACTGACATGTTTCACCCAATCATCCTCTTCGCTTCATTATATTTTTGTGGTGCGGCTGTCTTCTTGGCATCATGCCAGGTTTTTCTACATGTTCTTTAAACTGATGCTTTGCACACAGAAGAAACTACCCTGCAAGTGAAGAAACTCCTACTGCTGTGGATTCCACCAAGGAGTAACAGGACTGTCATCTATTTGTGAGTATTACGCCAGGAATACTGGACTGTCTTTGCAATATAGGAGGTTATCTCTATGCGTTGGGACAGTATAAAAGGTTCAAGGTATACTCTAATTAAGGTGGGACCATAGTCCAATGCTAATTCCTCCAGAAGACTACTCACATAAATATTTCATCTTATTATATCGTAAGTGGGCAACCTAATTTTCAATGTAGCCACAGGTGTGGCGAATGAGAAGTGAAATTCGCCACACCATGTAAAAATTGAGACATTCCCCCCCCCCCCCCACAAATTGTGTTTCTTCTTACCTTATCTCCTGGCAGACAGCACCGGAACCTGTCACTGCAGGAGTCTCTGGCGCGCCGTCATCCTATACTCCACTCAGCACTCGCCTACTCACTGCTCCCGCCACCGTCTGCGGCCCGCCCCCTCAGCACCAGTGCTTCTATCGGCCGCTACACTCGCACTTGCTCCCACCACCGCGCTTCCCGCATACACATTGGTCATACCGGACACGCAACTGCAAACTCAAATTCGCCACACTTTCATGGCCAATTTGCTGCTTGTGGCAATTGGTGACAGGGTTGCCCACCTCTGTATTATATGCTTGCTAAAGGGTTTCTGCATTATTGCTATCAATTTACATAGAAAGTATACTGGATAAACTATACATCAGTTTTTCTTTCATCTGGAAGTGAATCCCATATATTTGGAGCCCCAGTTTTCCCCCCCTTTCCTTTTAGGTTAGGGATTTCATCATATTGGTAGTTTGCAGGGCATCTTTAGGGCTGGTCAAGGAATCGTCACTCATTGGGCTGCAGGGCATCTCAAACCCCTTTTTCTCTGTGGGATCTGCGGACGTGTCTGTTCTTTCCACAGTAAGTGAAGAACCTCTTTTCTTTTTCCGCCTTTTTGCTTTGATGAATCCGTTCCATCAGGGGTACTGGGGTACCTTCTATGTTTGAAACTTCAGTAGTTTCACAGCATCCACCATGCTTTTCTTTTCTTGCAGTTGCGTTAGCTGGCAGGAATATTCGGGGTCATAGAGACCTGTTTGTTCGGTGCATACTGAATTTAGGCACCTCCACCATCCTAGGGGTGTTTTGTGGGCGCGTCTCATTTCGGGGCCCACATAAGAAATATCTTCTTCCCCATCCGTATCTTCGTAGGACCAGAAGGGACACTCTTCCTTGTGGTCGGGTTCAGTGCAGGAACAACACATTTGTCTCTCCATTTTGGCAGTATGAGGTGTATTCTTCCCCCTGACCTCGGGAGGCGCTATTGCAGCGGTTTTCTCTGTATTCGCTAGAACCCCAGCTGGTAGTCCTACAGGGGGGCACACTTTACTTGTAGAGTTGATAGCTCTCACAGTCGTCTCTGTAGACTTTTTTTTCTTTTTCTTCTTTACCGTTGCAGATTCTGAGAGATCAGCAGTACTGAGCTTCCTTCTTTCTCATCAGCGATACTGGATGTACACTTGCTAAGAAAAACTTCTGCATTTTTCATGTGACCAAAGCGCGTTGATTGCTGCTGCAGTTCCTTGGCTCGCTGAATTTTTTTATCCTCTGGCTGCTGCCCTTTTTTTGGGGCCACATAGGGATCATCATCAGAATAGGGTCTGAAGGGACACTGCTTCATGTGGCTGCCTTTATACCAGGCACATATTTTCTTCTCCGTTTTTGCAGTCTGTATTTAACTTCAGCTTTGCGGCCATTTTTAAATCCCATGGGGTTTTTTTTCTCCCCCATTCACACAAGTGGTGGGGTAGACTCTGGTCACAGCATCAGTACCCTGTTTGGGTCACCGTCTGTCGCATTCCTCCCAGTTTAACTGTGGCATTGTGGCTTTCTTCAGTGCAGTGTAGTATTCCTGTCTGGATGTGTAGCCCTTTAATTCTTGTCACTTCTGCGCGTGATTCTGTGTTTTGTTGCTCAGGCTGTTTGCAGGAACTGTATGCAGGCAAAAGCACAAAAAAATTCACAGACAGTCTCCAGGCCCCTTTGATGCATCCCAACTTCTGACACCATATGTAAGAGATGTGTGCACAGGTACATTTAATGGAGACCAATTAGGGTGAAAATAAATTCTAGCTTTATTGCAACTGTTCCTTTAACAACGCAAAACATACAAAAAGACACAAAATAAAGGGCTACGCCACTTTGGAGAATAACTAAACATTTACTCCAGCCCTTTCTGAGTGGCTAGCTAAGCTGGTTACCACCCCAAATATATATATATATATATATATATATATATATATATATATCACAAAAATATAACCAGCGCACAATTGAATATATAGTGGTAATAGATTAGTGTATGCACAACATAAAAATAACTAGTACGGTATTATTGCTGGAGGGATCAGGTATATAAAAGCAGATGGAAAAGGCAGCTCATCAAGGAATAACTAATTCCTGAAAACACATATGGAAAAAAACACAAATTGTCTGATATATAAATGGTAAATAGTGCAATGTAGCTGCAGTTCAGTCTTTTTTTTTTTTTTTAATTTATTTTTTTACTTCAATAGTTTTATGTGTGCAATCTCTAATTACCTAAAGAACGGTATAGCTGCAGGTCAATTCGTTCTCCATGTATTGATAGGCGAAATTTGGTGACATAATTAGAGCTGGCATATGTTTTTCTTCTGCTTCTGTCTCTCAGTGGAAGCTCATGAATATTCATGAGCACTCCTGCACTGACATGTGCTAGAGGGAGGGCAGGGCTGACAAAGGGGTGTGCCAGGGCTTGTGACAGGACATGAAGGGGCAGTGCCTTAGCAAATGGCTGTTAAAATAGAATACAAGAAAATTGGTCTTTCAAAGTTGTTTTTTTAAAAACAGAAAATGCTAAAAGTATTTTTTCTTACTACAGAACTGATTTATTAAAAAAAAACACACATGCAGGATATTGACTGAACTGCAGCTTTAAGGGGACCTAACTATTAGTAGGGTAACTGAACCTCATGGGTGTTTGTGCATTGATGTTGTTGATATAAATCTTGCTGAGACTGTAGGAGATGTAGTCTCTGTCACAGCATACCTTTTAAGCCAACCTATGATTTCTATGCGTGGAACTAGCCTGCTGGATCTAATGTGGGGCTCACTACAACAAGTATATGGTATAATATTGATAAACAATATAGTAATACTCTGGGACTAATGATTCAACATAAGAGTTGATTAGTACCATAGAGCAGCTCCAACCTCATAATAAATGTAACTCCTAACTAGTAGATGTTGGTGATCACAATGAATGCAGGTAAAGTTCAACACAATCATAGGTTGGTGGTATGTGCATTAATTGTGATCACCAACATCTACTAATAGTTAGGTCCCCTTAGGTGGCTACATTGCACTATTTACCATTTATATATTACATTATTTGGTAATCAGCTAACATTTGGCAATACAACTTGGGTTCAATCGTATCACACCTGTCCCACTCCCACCCTATTTTTATCACACTACACACATATTTATCACTTATTATTCCATGTGTGGACTCTTTTTAGTTTTACAATTAATAAATGTTATGTTTTAATAGTCCCGGAGTGCATCTACACATGAGCTTCTAGTTAGAGAGTGGGTGTCAAACACACCTTTCCTTCTAATTTTGGTAATATACCTCATTAAGCTCATCAGGTGCACCCAATGCCACCCTAGGCATTTGTGGGCGCAACTCACAATTACATTTACATATCACCAATTATTGGTTAGTGAGCAGTGTATCCTTTTTGTGTCTTTTCTGGAATAACTTCTAAACCCATTATGTTGAAGCCCTCCGTTTTCTTATCATGGCACTGGAGAACATGCTTAGAAACATAGTGATTGTTAATACCATTCACTGTTTCTCCTGTGCTCCAAGAACCTGGCACAAAGAGGCAGTGTAGTTGCGGCCTACATATTGGAGAATAACTACAGGAAAGCATGTATATTACATGCAATGTTTGACAGTGGATAAATCTCTTAACAGGGAAATTTTCCCCGCTAACATGAGATGTAAAGTTGTTTTTTTTGTATCAATGAAGGAACAAATAATACACCTCCCTCTGTTGCATTTATAATTTCCCATAGGTTTAAAGCTGCAGTTCAGTCAATATCCTGCATGTGTGTTTTTTTTTTTAATAAATCAGTTCTGTAGTAAGAAAAAATACTTTTAGCATTTTCTGTTTTTAAAAAAACAACTTTGAAAGACCAATTTTCATGTGTTCTATTTTAACAAGCATGCTTGTTCCTATAGCAACGATTTACATTCCCCATATTTAAAGATGTCGCCAAACTTTGCTGATCAATAGACGGAGAACGAATTGACCGGCAGCTATGCAGTTCTTTAGGTAATTAGAGATTGCCCACATGAAACTATTGAAGTAAAAAAATAAATTAAAAAAAAAAAAAAAAAAGACTGAACTGCAGCTTTAAGACTGTAAGTATTTCTAGAGATAGATCTCAATTTTGTTGGCGCCAACTTGCTCTGAATGCTCTGTTAGCCCTCCTATAAATTAGAGAAGGGTTTATATCTAAATGTCCTTTGAGGACCGGATCGTGTGTCAAAATACCCCAATGACGCTTCAGAATTGCCTCTACAGAGCTATACGTTTGGCTGGATTTTGTAGTGACGGCCGTTCCACTATTCCAATTTTCAAACGTTTATTCTCTTTAGCTGTTTTTAAATCCCAAATAGACTGTTCTATTACTCTACTTCTATAACTATATTGTTTTAAGAATATTATTGTCACTAACTGTGTGTTGCAATATATATATTGTATATCTAGATCGTGCATTCAGCAAAATATGCTTTATCGGGTATCGTGGCAGGCATAATATTTAGTTGCTATCCAATTTTTAATACATTTCACTTAATTTTTTTTTTTTTTTTTTTTTTAAATCATGGTGAAATGTTTTAGTACTTTTTAGAGAGATACCAAAGGGGTGGGGGATTTTGGTTTTATTTGCAAGAACTTTTAAGAATAGAGAGAGAGGATTTGTTTTCTAAAGATTGCATCGAACGCCACCCTGATCACTTTGGAATTGGCCAAAAGACCCCAATAAAATAAATGTCTTGTACTGTATATTCATGGTACAGCTCAACCCCGTTATAACGCGATCCGTTACAACGCGAATCCGCTTATAACGCGATGCAAACGTGGCTCCCAATTTTTGTATTATTGGTGCCTTAAATACTTTATTGTACAATGCATACAATTGTACTTTATTTCTAACGCGATCTGCTTATAACGTGATGTGATTATTTGGACCCCTGGCACAGCGTTATAAGGGGGTTAAGCTGTATTTGTTATTGGGTTTGTAAAGTTAGGTATTTAGTCCCAAATGTGTAAATCTGTTTAACACATTAAAGCAGCAGTCCATGTTTCTTTTTCATGTACGTGAGTGCCCTGTGGGCTCCCAAGATATTTTGAGGGTTTTTTTGTGTCCGTGCAGGCTCATCGCTAGAAAGTTGCAACGTTCTCTCTCCGCAGCCAAATAGTCTTTCAGTAGGCAAAGCTAGTAGCACGAGAACTGGAGA
Organism: Ascaphus truei; assembly: GCF_040206685.1. Taxonomy (NCBI): domain Eukaryota; kingdom Metazoa; phylum Chordata; class Amphibia; order Anura; family Ascaphidae; genus Ascaphus; species Ascaphus truei. The sequence goes on along the minus strand of NC_134485.1, from coordinate 270,826,408 downwards.
ACACCCAGAGGTTGGGGCACAATGGATCAACTCCAAGGGTTCCCCCCATTTCAGGTAGCATACACACAATCCCGCCCCTCTGCTCCCCCCCCCCCCCCATAAAAAGTCAAGCAGCACAAGCTGTTTTAAATTGTGAAAAACAATGCAACTTAATAATAGGTTTCTAAATACAACTGCATTTTTTCATTTTTGCAAGCCGCCTGGTGTTAGCAGCTTACCTTTCATCCAATAAAAGAAGCAATGTGGCCATGATGGGATCTACAGTATAACATTAAACCTTTTCTTTTGGTGAAAAAGGTAAAGGCTCCTTACAATGGGGTGCATTAGCATTTCAGTGCCATGCAATTGTAAAAACACATATGTGCTCTCTGTACATGAATGGAGTTTCAATTTATTGTAACTATGAAAGGCATGAAGGGTTGAGGATAATATATTTGTTCTTTTCTTTAAGTGCCTATTTTGGGCAGCTAGCTATGGTTGAAGCATGACCCATGGACAATTTGGTTGCTTTAGAATGAGCTAACCTTGCCTTGTGGTCAGTCGCCCTAGGTAGATTTATTTTTCAGGGTTGTTTTTAATACGGTGTGTTCCTTTAATATTATTTAAAGCTATTTTGAGTGAGGAGGTAGCTTATAGCTGTGCTGGTCTTTTGAGTTGATTTAAAAAGTGTCTGGCAGTGAAATTGACATTTTTGAATGCCATGTTAACTTTCAATTTCGCCAGATGTGATTATTCTGTAAAGTCAAATTCATTGAGAATATTAACTTCCCCTAAAGTCCATGCAAAACATCTCTGGGAAAAATGAAATGACACCATTACCTTTGATGTACAGAGAGCACGTGACTGATAGGTTTGAAAATCTTTTTTTTTTTTGTTTGTGTCACCTCAAGAGTAGCGGGTTTGCTACATTTTGTCATTTTATTTCAGATTGTGAGTTACAGGAAATCAAATCCATTTTCATACAGATTACAACAGCAAAAAATGGCAGCTGTACTACGATATCTGAATACGTTACTAACATATATCTGTGTTTTGCATGGCTAATGATTGGATATTGCGCAGAGTTGATCTAGATTTGATTATTTTTAGCCCTGGCTGAGTCCCCAGTAGCTGAAAGTCAGTATAGGTAAATCTGGTTAGTGCATAAGGACAGCAGATGGAATATCTGTTCCTTGGCGACTGCAAAAAATAGATCGGTTCCAAAGGGAAAAAGGCATCTTGTGTTTCTGCATTTACAGCTTTGATCTGCATTCACATCTGAAGGAAGGCTACATCTTTTGGTGAAGACACATGGCTTTGCATCTGTGAAAACACAGCTGTATATAGCTAAACAAAACTATGCTGAAAATACAATGGCTTTGCTGTGTCAGTGTAGCTGCTAGTGTTCAAAAAATATTGTCTTTTGATTGGAGTCTTCAGAAAATCCCTCTGAGTTTACACCCTGTTTACGGCAGCTTCTCTTTATTTTTTAACCTTATAGACAGGGTGAATGAAATCCATATGTTCCTTCTGTGGAGAAAGGAAAGATCTCTTGAGAGAGAATGCCACACTTTTAATGAGTTACAGCAAGTAAAAAAAAAAAAAAAAAAAAAAAAAGGGGGGTTTCCAGAATTAAAGTCATATAAGATTATAACATTATCTCTGTTTCTTTATATCAAGGATTTGCTCTTGATTAGCAATTTGACATTACCTGTCACGAGGGCTGTGTGCATTTGCAAGCTGCCGAGGATCTGCACATGACCCTTTTAGAAATAACATGCCTACGAGATAAATAACCATTAAGAACAAGGGGGTTATTTTGGATAGTTTACAGTTCATCTGTTGGTAAAATACATCATGAATTGTAGATTAATTATTGCCACTAATCATAAAATAAAAATATGCTTGTAGTGTTATTTTGAATTTCTATATTTGTATCAACCTGTCATGAACTACAGTATGTTTAATAACAGCAACTGTGGTATTTGGGTTTTGGCTATAGAAAAGTTGACTTGAAGTAATGGCATTAGCCCCGGCGTGAGTAAATCTGATCCAACCCTCTTCTTTTCACCTCTTGCAAGGCATATTGGCCCATATTTAGTAAGCAGTCTTCTGCCATCAGACACCTTCCAGCACTGGAAGATGCCTTACAGCCCATTTGAATGGACTTTAAGGTGCCTTCCAGCATTGGATGGTTCCTCTCAGCAGTCTGGCCCATTATATCGCTGTGCTTTGTGAAAGAAACATGACATTTGCCAGCGTTTCCGGGCTCGGGGCTCACTGTCGTAATCTACTGTACTGATTGCAATACATAATGATATTCATCAATAAACAGACTATTGGTCTTGATTCTGATGAAGCACATACTGTAAATACATAATCATGGTTTTCTTGCCAGGCTAGTGGGAACTGTTGTTCATAAGCTATGAGAAAAGTTTGACTCCTTCCCTGGACATCTGGAGCCCGTCCTTCTCACACCTACATTCCCCACTCATATTCATGGGGAATCGAGCGGCTGTGCTGCAAATGTTCAAGTCGGCGCGATCCCTAAAAAGAGTTGAAAATAATGTTAATTAAATAAGTGAGATAATGAGGTCCATGCCAGACACCTTCACAAGTCTGTTTGGGTCATATGCACATCAGTCTCGTTTAGTGAACATTCAGAGTGATACTTGGGTTGTAGTTATATCCACGAAGTGACCGTTCGGTCTCTTTTTGTCAAATCTCTATTGAAGTTAATAGGAATTTTCGTCCAAAAAAGGACCAAACAGCTGCTGCGGGGGATATAGAATAAGGCCCTTGCTCCTTGCAAGGCTGTCTTTTCATTTTTGACCCCAGTCTGGATTTTTGATCCACAATTATTAATAGAAGTCTGAAAAATGTAGTTTTCGTTTCTGCAAGTGTCTCACCAAATGTTTAAAATTCAGTAAAAATGCAAGCAAAATATTTTGGTCATTTAGTAGCATGAAGAGAATATCCTTTTTTTTATTATTTTTATTTTTTTATAAAAAATATGATTTTTGCCTCTAGTTATACATAAAAAGTAACCAAAAAAAAGACATGGGCAACTAAGAAGAAAACGTATTTAAAGATGTGTGCTGTGTATGTACTGTATGGGCTCCAAGATCATAGTTTCCATATAGGATTGTAGACCATAATTCTGCAGATTTTTACATAGTTCCGATGGTTATTTATGTAGTAGAAGTCAAATGTACAGATTTAAAATGAGGGGCCATTCTGATATCCTCTGAGAGAATTTCAAGATAGTAATTGTGATGTGACTTTTCCTTTAATTATGAATACAAGGTAGACACGGTTATTATCTGGAGATCTGCTGGAAACCCATGATATTCCCTTAACATGCATTTTATAAATAAGATAATTGGAAGAAATAATGGTCTAGTACTAAGTGAACCCAGTTCGAAATCCTAGTGTCGCCAACTTTAAGCTGATCACCTTATCCCCTTGTGCTTTTAAGTGGCAAAAAATAATTAGCAGGACCTATCTAATAACACGGATTTACAGGTATTCAGTAGGGAGTTGGTCTCCTCGCTTTTTGAAGTCCATACTTTTTCAGTATAATGTAATTTTGTTTGGTCTCGACCTCCAATTTATTTATTTGGCCCTTAGAAGTTATCAATAAATTGTAATGGGTCAATAGGTCCCAAACTTTGGCCAGCACTATAAAAAAACAACAACAAAAAACCCATCCCAAATAATATCTGTAATTATGTGGTAGTGAAGAGCAGGAAATAGAGGCTGCAAACTCCAGTAATTCCAGAGCTACATTACTGTGTGACTGACTGTAGGAGGTTTACTCAGTGTGTCACAGAGTTGTCCATTCTTGAGACAACCAGCACTTCAGCCTTTTTCAGGAGCCCAGTGTGGCTGTATGGGTGCGCATGATCGGTTTAAGGCAATGTGGAATATTTTTGCATCCTAGTTCACATTTTCCAGGAAGTGGTATGTTTTGACTAATCCCTTTGCCACCAGGAGGCATTTAATAGATTGCTGATCTACATTAGCAAAAGGGTTAAGAAATGCCTAAAAACAATAGTGCTCCACAGGATCTTCAGCAGCACAATTGTGACAGATTGTGATAGAAATCCACCAATATAGATATGCTGTAAAGCAGCGGCTTTTCATCTTACATTACACCCCGGGGTTCCACACAATGTTCTGTCAAGGTGATTATTTTGCCCTAATGATTTTACTCTATTTTTTTATTTTTTGTCTTACAAAGATATGCAATAAATGTCAACTTTGCCATATAGATTTATCCTTACAGTGGAAAGAAATGTTGGCATTGTTTTGGTTGGTCCTCACGTTGAAAACCTCCAGCCGACTCTTTCGGCAGTCAGGCCAATTCTCGCCAGTCTCTACTCGTTAGCCTAGCAAAAAAACAAAACAACCTAGAAGAGAACATAGAGTAGCATAATAAACAATAATCCAGAGCTCTCCAACATGAATTTTGAAAAGACGCATGTAATATATAGTGCCAATGGTTTCATGGGCGCATTCATTACATCCAAAGTTACACGGGAGCCAGGTTTTGTAGGAAGAGGGCTAGAATGTCTATAACAGACAGACAGAGTTCTACAGATGCCATTGGGTGGAGTGCAGGACATAAAGATAAAGAGGCGGGGGGGGGGGGGGTGGTATGTGGGATAAAATGCAAAGGCAAAAAAAAACAACACAGCTGATGTCCGAGAATGGAAAGTGCACTTTGGTAATTGAGCAGTGGGTGTCACCCTAACCTCTGTGTATGTGGAGAGCAGACAATACAGTGCAGTTGGAAGCAGATTTTTTTTTTCTTCAAGAACAGATTTAGTTTTGTCTTTGGTAGTGAATGTCATAGGCAATGATTATTATTATTTATTTATTTGTTTTACAAAAAGTAATGTTGTTATTTGCGTATTTTGATCCAAGCGTTGTAACCCTTTTGCTGCCAGAGGCCCAGCAATGCTTTTACAATGTGAGGAGTTTATTAAAACACTTTATTTTAAATGGATGTTGCCAATATTTAAGCATATTTTCCAGATTAGTATGCATTTATCATAAAAAGTGCACATTTACTCAAAGGACCGTGGGGTCTCTAAAGCTTATTAATAACATTTTATATATATATATACATCTGGTCACTTCTTAGAGCGTGTCAGTAATCCATTTTTCTCTTGTACAAATGTAGCTGCTTGAAATCTAGATTTCAATTTGTGGGCAATGCCCTCCCCCCCCCCCCCCCCCCCCCCACACACTTTTGTTAAGCTATATATTTCTAATGGTTTTTAAATTCAACTATATTAGGTTTTTCATTCAAATATACTACAGTATGTGCTGTTCCAAATTGAAAATATTATATGAAAATAAACTTTAACTTTAATATTCCAACTTTCTTTAATTCAATAACAGCATTAATAAATTAATTCAGTTTATGCATGGTCTCAAAATTCTGTCAAATAAGCAAAATAAATGTGCTGTTAGTTTGCGGTTGTAATTTGTGCTGCTAGTTTGTAATGGTAATATTTTTTAGGGCAAAATGGTGACAAGTACAAGTAATGCAGATTTAAATATGGACGTGGGTGGGGGAGGGGGGAGAATCTTCACAACCAGTATGCAAATAATATTCTTAATTTCATAATCTCTGTATTTTGTTTTTATTCTAAAGGGTGGTGGAATCCTGTTCCTGTTAGTTACCGCTCAAAAAATAGCTCCATGTAACACATCTTGCAAAGGTGGACAGTCTCCTATATGTTATTTGTTCAGATGGAATGCATCAGGAATTCAATCATTTATTAAAAATGTACAACTGCAAAAATGTCTCCAGTTTTATCCTAAACAACAAAGCAAACAATTTTGCTTTAAGCTGACGTAAAAAAAATCCTGTTTGATTTTTTTTTGTGCCAGTGTGTTTAATTAACATGTTCTTTTTTTTTTTTTTTTTTTTTTTTTTTTTAAATGTTTTAATTCATCTTTTTTTTTTTTTGTTATATATAGAGAACCGCTTATTGTGCATACTCTGTAAAATGCCGTTTTTATTTAATTTTAAATACAACAATTTATTATTTTAAAGATATAACATATTGGTTTACCTTGTAATCTGCATTATACATATTTGCCAATAATAACGTAAACCCATCATATCTTTTTTCTTTTTGTTGGAATCAGAAAGCAAGATCATTATTCTCGTATTATTATTATGAAATAATAAATAATTCATACATAAACAATACACAGATACGGCGGTTTGATTTGAAACATTTATTGCAATTGTTTTTTAAATGATCGCCGACTGTAGTAATCTTGCATTTTGAAAGAAACTCTGCTGATAATAAATGGGCATTTATTTAAAAAAATAGCCAAAAACACCTTACGGCAGCTGACATTTACCATTTAAATGTATTAGGATAGTATTGTCAGGAAACCTTGTCATGCATTCAGTCTGCAGTTGAGCTTTAAAACACATCAGACACATACTGTAAGCAATTGTGTTGTATATTTAGCAGACAATAACGGTACAAAACTACACTAGCACTGTAATTATAAAGAAAAAAAACATTTTGTTTGGAATCTTTACATGAAATTGTGCAAAATGATCAAATTGAGTGTCTAAAAAGCAATTTTGTTTGAATTTCTCAATTTAATTACACAAAATTATCGCTGTTGGGGTTTCAAAGTGTTGAAATGATTTCACTGCACTGAGTTGGGCTACCTCGAGCTTCACAGTATCGCTATGACTTTTTGACTTTGTCTCAAAACACACTTGTACAACTGCTGTGACCATGTCCCGTACCATTTAAATTGGGGGGTGGGGGGGGGGGTACCATTTACGCTTTAAAGAAACTTGCATCTAACGGAGCAGGGGTACAAATCTAGGATTAAAGCAGAAAGTATACGTTTAAACACATTCTTTGTAAACATTGTAGCAGTGTTCTTTTCTATTAGTTAGGCTGAGAAATTGGTCTGATTGTACTGCTGATTTTACCTAGCACACTCTGTGCCTTTTGTGAGCTCCGAAATCACCAGTATTTATATGTACAAGTACCCTATTTAACTCAAAGTAAAATCCAAGCGTGCTACATACAGTATATTATTATCGGCCAAGGCATTTCTCTACTTAGAACAGGCTAGAATGAGTGGACCTGCCTATTGTTTTGTGGTATTTCTGAAGGAAAAAAGCTATTTTCTATTCTGTAGAAAAAAAGGGCGTTTTGTGCAGTTAATTTCGAAAGACTATTCTGCGTTTTTATATTGTTGACGGGGGTTGCCAAATTATGTGATTCAAGATGACACCAAAGAATGTGCTTCTATTATCATCGTGGCAATCAAAACACATACATTGAAACGTCTCCACTGGAAAAGCATAACGGACGATTTTTTTCAGATGTAATACCCTCAAAGAGTTTGCTTGTTGCTAAAACTATCAGTTTAATAAAAACATTTTATTTTTTATTTTTTTACATATATACTGTATGCATTGAAATAATTGGATAGGTAAAATTTAAAACATTTTTATACTGACAAACTTTTTTTTAAATCAGTTGATAACACAAACACTGCAGTCCAATTGTATCTAGTTACAGAGCTTGCTGAACATGCTGCAAATATTGTTGTGGTTCTATGAGTCATTACCTTATCTGCTCAGTTGGATGAAAGTAAGTTTTCAGTGATCTCCAGTCACAGGTTGCGTCAGCTCTCTATATTCATGTGGGGTGCAGTATTTTACACTTACGTTATTAGCACTATTTGTACGGACCTAATATATTTTAGCCACTTGCATTGGAATTATCCAAGATGTAATTTAACAGGAGCATATGTTCTATGTTGCTTTTGTTATTGATGTATCTTTGTTATATAGTATCATTTGGCATTCGACTCTCCAGTTTTCATCTCGCAGACAAGAATGTTTTGCTTTTATATGGATTTGTTGCCAAATCAAATTAGGTCACAAGACTTTCAGCCAAAGAGACCAAGACCGCAGTTTGGAGTGGGTAGACTGAGTCTTTGCAATACCTGCCAGTTCAATAGATATTCATCAGTCGGGTTACCTAATTTTCTTATTGGACTAAAGCGTATCTCTTTATGTAGGCTTAGTTTGCTTTGAAAGGGAGACAAAGCAATACTCAATATTTGTTCTTTTTTTTTTATTTCTCTTCATAAAAAATGTTTCCAGTTTAAAAGTCCTCATTGGCATAATCTCAAATAAAGCATTCTGTGACAGGCATGGGCCGCCTGGTGACACCTTTTCAGGTGACCCTAGTAGCCAAATGTGAAATGTGTCTGAGATGTCCTGATGTGTGCGCTGTGTCCTCGCACTGTTACGTCATTTCGTTGGTAACATTCTATACTAGGTCAACTGGACATAGAAAAATGACATTGCTTAGTGGCTTTTTATTTTACTACGGTTTTTGAAACGAAGAAAATACAAATGTGAGGGAAGTGGTAACAATCTTACCCTGTATTAAGCACGTGGTACACCAATTATTTCGTTTTTAAATGACCTTGCTATTTTATCATTCTTTAACTTAAAAAAAACACATAAAACCAATGTGTGTATCTCATAATATTTCTTCTAAGCAAACCGTAAGATTAGAATGGTAAAAGTCGTAAAAATCAGGCGGTTTAAAACGGTGGTCACTGTGCGCTCTACATATAGATGTACAAATAAGAATAAAAAAAGTCGTTTCACCGCTGCACAATGAATAAATAAGCATACAATCAATAAATAAGCATATCAGGATTATTTCTTTCATTTATTTATTGCAGTGATCAAAATCACACAACGTTTTAGGGGATAATTCCTTTTTGTCTGGGGCTCAAAATGTGTGTGTGTGTGTGTGTGTGTGTGTGTCTACTGAAAAATAGATGCACATCACCAGGGTTGGAAAAATACCCTCATCCCCTTGGCTGGGACAAGTGAAAATCTGGGGCAGACTAGTGAAAAATGCAGTTTCCTTTTCATTGGACCGCTGGCTCAAACAGCAGGCTGTGTGAATGCAGTGAGCCGGTCACTCGCCTCCGAACCTTTGAATCTAGCACCCTACAATGCTTTGCGCATGCTGCTGCTGTTTGACGTCTTTTCAGTGCAAGGCATTGTGGGGCACTAGATTCAAGTAAGCTACTTGTGAGTGCTTGAAATGGTTATCACTCTCTGTTTCGTCTGAATGCACTTTTTTCCTACCTGTGCGTCTCCTAGTCTGTCTCTCTCACTTTGTGTTTTTATGCGTCTCTTATTTTTCCCTCAGTTGTCTCTTTCCATCTATCCTTATGTCATCTTTTCTCTACTTCCCTTGTGTTAATCTCTCATGTCTCTGTATGTGTGGTTTCTTTCCCTAGATCTCTCTTTTTAATTCCTGTGTGTGACTTTATCTCCACTTGTATGTTTGCCTCGTGTTTACTGTACATATGTTGCTCGCATACATTGAGAATCACAGGGGATTCCTATTCTGGCTCTTCTAATCAACTGACATTGGCAGTGAGAGGGGTGGATGAGATCACTTAGGGGTGCATCTAGTCCAACAGTGAGATTATCCTCTTTTACAGAGAGCATAATAAAACAGGGAAGGTTAGTGATAACTCTTCTGGGAGTGGAAAGACTTTGGACCATATTTACTTATATTTAGTTCAATTGTCTGATTTTTGCTGTACTTATTGTATTATTATAATTCCCTGTACTGTATTCTTTGAAGCGCTCAGTACACTTTTGGCGACATATAAAGACATACAATACAATTGAATGCACTGAAAGCTGTTTTCGAGCCTTATGGGATAGCACAATTTAGTAACTATGGCCCTTTATTTGAAAGACTACTCGTGGATATTCATTTAGGTTACACTTCTTTTTATTAGTGGTCATGCTGTGATGCTGCAATTCAATAAGTCACGTACGCATTCAAATTCCAAAAAAACAACAAAGGCAACACAAACAAAACTAAATGTAAGGATTTCTACAAAAAAACGTGATCAAGCCAAAACAGGGTCATATGGCCAAATATACATGCTCATGGGTAAAATAATTCTTGTGTTTCCAAGTGCACACATATATATTCTGCCTTCATAAACAACCACACATGTTGCCAAATTAGCATATTCTAGCAGCTGCCGATTGCAGGGGAGCTGGGCTGAGTCCATAGAAGGACAAGCCGTGCTGAGCCGTGCGGACGCTCCGCGCTGAGCCCCTGCATCCTCCATGAGGATGTCTTTAGAGGGGGCTCACGCGAGCGTCGGCAGGCGTGCTGAGGCGCTGGATTTTTCAGCCGACAGCCAAACTGTTTTTCAGAGCACTGTCGGCTGAAAACATCCAATCAGCGCGGAGCAGCGTCAACGTCACGGCGCCGTGACGTCGGTGCCGTGACGTCGGTGCGTCGCGGGCGATTGGCCCATCGACGTCACTGCCCCGCCTCCCTCAGTCACCCCCCGTCTCCCGATCGCGCCCGCTGGCTCGCCTGCATGGGCATGAAATCGCGCAGATTTCCGCAGGCGAGCCTCAGCGTCAGCGCGCCTCAGCCCTGCTACCCCCTCTATGGCCCGGGCCTAAGTAGACTTCACTTTGTAACTACTTTTTTACACTGTTACAATCTATGACCTAGTATTAACAGGACACAAAAGTACAATGCAATGCATTAGATACTACCGATGCTTTAAAGAGGCAAACCTATTCACAAAACCTACAACACGCATGACTTCAATGGGTGTTTCAGTGTGATAGTGCTTTTTATTGGCACTATCGCAGTTTAATAAATGACCCTCATAATATCTGCTAGTTTGTTGGTATGTTTGTACATATTTTCTTTGGATATGGAAAATAAATAGTCATTGGTCTAGTTGTCACAACCCCCCGCGTGCCTCTTCTGTTCGATCTAAGGATGTCTCATTTTATGCACATTTTGCCACTAGAGCCATTTCATGTTTTAAACCTTTTCATTAACCTCTACCTTGCTGCTCTTATCCACATGGTTTTGTAATTTTATTTTCTCTGAATTGTAATTTTGTAAAGCTCTACGTACACTGTTGGCGCCTTAGTTATAGCGTGATACATGCAGTACATAAGCCTGATATTGTATCGTGCAATGCAATATTATAATTCTGTCAAAATACCTAAAACCAATGTATTTGAAATATATATTATGTGATTAAATTAACATGTAGATCAACAGAACTAATAAGTGTGCGTAAAGTGGTTATCCAAATTATTATTAAGAGATGAAGTGGTCCAATGTAAATAAAAGTTTGAAACCCCTGGTAATACATTATTGAGCCCAAAAAATGTGTCTTCTTCAGTCATTATTAAAAACTAATAGGGGAATGAAGTCCAATATCCTGGGAGATGCAGATGAAGTGTCTCACAGCTGCAAAACATGTACTGTATAACATGCATAGGTGCCAGTGTTTGCTTTACTAATGAAGTACACATTGGCCCATGTTTACGTAGTGGTAATAGTCCATAACGGGTGCGCAAAATGGGGGGCGCAAGATTTTTTTGGGGGGGGTGAGGGGGGCGGTGGTTACAGAGTCCCCGTGCTCTCCGCCAAGGCATTTAAATGAAATGCCAGGGGATCACATGAGGCCTCTGTAACTCACTTACTGTGATTTAGCCGGCGACGCGTCGCCTTGGCAACCGCGGGGTCGTGACGTCACATGACCCACGGCGTCAGGAGTTTGCGCACCTCTGGTCTATATGACACCTTTCTATGCCAGAAGACACATATTTGGCTCATTTAACTGGCAGGACAATATTCAGTAAATATGGTCCTATTTGTTTATGGCAAATGTGACTTGTGATTACAATGCTTGAACTGTCTGAACAATAGAAGAAATACTGAGATAAGTGTATTGTATATGTAGCCTCTAAATAGAGAAAATAAAAACATTGAATAGGTTATAACTGTACATACAGGGTCATTTCAATTTAGTATGAGAGAAAATGGACATAATAAGCCCAAATAACAAAACATCTCCTTTGATATCAATGACTTTAGATGTTGTTAATTCCCAGCAAAATATCTGCCATTTTTGAGGTTTGATCTCCAATCTACAGTTTATTGGCTGCGGAAAATTTATAACAGACTGGTTTGGTTTTTAACCAACATTTTCCAAACTAAAAGTACATACAAAAGTATTAGTTTTGTTTAATCAACAAAAATAACTTAATCTCTCGAATAAATAATAATAATGGAATACATTCTCTCTATGAAGCATATATTATTAAAGAAAGGTTAATCCCCACCACCCCACCCCAATGTTTCATTAACATGTTTAGACATGTTAACAGCCTTTTCTAAACAATGTTAAAATGGAATTAACAGCTTGTGGCTACCAATAGAACACAGCGACAATGCATCTTTTCTCTCCCCTATGTCAATGTTCCCCTCCGTCACCCTTTTGATTGTCGTCCAATCAGCCAAGCAAACTTTTGTTGGAAGTGTACATAGAGAGCTTCTGCACCAGCTGATGGAGAAGAGCCGTGGTGGAATGTAGCACTGGACCAATGAGGCTACAGGGTGCAAATGCTGAATGATTCTTTACAGCACTTCACCCTCACAAAACAAACAGCACATTTATTGACCTTCTTGACATGTTGACCTCTGACATGCTGTTTTGTCCGCTTAAAGAGCTCTCTTGTGTTATTTACCCTACAACACCAACAATATAGGATACGTTTATTTTGTTGCTATATTTATTAATTGCGTAAGTACAGAAGCAGCCAATAATTATAGCTACATTTTATTTAATATTTTGGAAATGGATTTGCATATAAAAATGTTATCAATTTATGTGTTGCAATTTCCTGAAAATCTCTTGTCACGGGAGATCAGGACTTTTAACTAATTTTATACCGATATCATTCACTAGGCAAAACACAGAAGTGGAATAAAATGAGGTTTATTCGGGTAAACCCGCGTACACACGGTGAAATACAAAGATACAGGAAATATGCACACTTACTGGGCCGCTGGTGGTGAAATCTAAAATAGATGCAGGGCACCTGCTTCGAAAGGTTTTCCCTGACCGGGATATACACCCGGGCTTCCTGGTCCTTTTTTCAGCTAAAGATCTTAGCCAAGACCGCTACCTTCCAAAACGGGAACTTGGACTTCGCGTCTGACTTAACCTCTGCAGGGCAGACATTCCTAGCTTCAAAACGATTCGTGACAGAGCAACTTTGAAATGCCGCCCTCGTGTCATCGACTCAAGCCACTAGATTGTCTGGTTCTGTGACTGGGGCTTCTCCATGCATACCTTCCGCTGCTCTATGTTCAGCATGGAAGTAGGAGGAGCAACCAATCAGAGCGTGGGAATTCCTCCCCGCCAGTAAATAGGAATTGGGGCTCGTCCTTTGGCTGACGTCAGGGGGGGGGGGGGGCGTGCCAAGCCGGCTCAGGATGCCCCGTGGGCGGGACAAACTAATTGGCCAATGGGAAACGCGTCGACATTCTGCCGTTAACCCATTGCCACCTACTGGGCAGGCTCCACTGAGTAAATGGGCTGGCTGAATAGACATTTATAGTAAAGGCACAACTCATAATAAAATATGGTTTATTACACAATATCTCTTGGGGAGACCCATATCTATGCGGGAGATGGATCTGGGATATCTGGGCTAGAAAACAAGGAGTCTGGGGGACACTGGGCAGCCCTGGTGTAATTCCAGTCGCGTACTGGCAAATAGTGCCTGCACGTCAGGGAGAATTAGGGGACTATCGGTATCTTTGGTCCCCGAACTCCTGCAAACAAAATAATTGCATTTTGACCCAAAAATTCCACAACTTACACACAAGAAGTTTCATGTTTCTAGCGCAAAGGGAACATGTAAACTGGAAAATCAGGGGTCACTTTAGTTTTTACGTGTATAATCCCTAGTTTATGTAGCTGCCAGGGATCCCACGGTTTCAGGGGTAAGCAGATGGGCTTAAACCCCCCCCCCCCCATCACATATTTATTTACTGAAAGTCACTTTGCATGAATACAAAAGTGGCATTTTGCTTTGATTTGATATTCTTGAGTAGAACATGTTGTTTATGTACTAGCACTCAACCTCTGAAAGGTGATATAAACCCCCTTTGTTTTGATCTAAACCCATTTATTTTGGGGACTTCAACCCCTCATCTGGTGTGCACATCAGCCCACAGAGGATATTTTTGACTTCATATGGTGTCAATCAACCTTGCTATTCTGTGCTCATGGGTGCCCAGACTACTAATGTAGGTGCTCTAGCTCTTGGATGTAAATAGGTGTACACTGCATCCCACTTCATATTCTTATACGTGGGAAACACAATTATAAAACCCTAAATTATTCATCTGTCCAGTACAATCCAATGTACTTGATCTTCTACTCACCCCCTGTCCTCAACACGGTCTACCGTTTCTTTCATATTAAATGAGCTCTCTTATTGAACTATAACTGATGAGTACTTCTTCCTCACTGGGGGCAATCTCCCAGTAATGCCACACCACTTCCTTTTCCTGCCAATGAAAGCAAAGCACAAAATGAAAGTGATTCTTTCCTTGACTGTGCTTTTCACAGGAGGAGAATATAATGGGCAGTACTGTATAAAAGTACTGGGGCATCTTGTTCAAATGCTCAATAAAACCCATTCGTTCACTGGCTATAACCATCACTGGCATTTGGGTTAGCATCGGCATAGGATAGCATAGGCCAGCGGTGTGCAAAAGGGGGGGCGGGAGAATTTCTAGGGGGGGCGCGGGCGGTTACAGAGGCCCCGCGCTCTTCCCCATGGCATTAAAATTAAATGCCGGGGGAGGCGTGAGGCCTCTGTAACTCACCGGCTCTCTGTCGGGTCTTCGGCGACACGTCGCCATGGCAACGCATATCAAATGACGCGGCAGGGTCACGTGATGTCACATGATCCGTGTCGTCATTTGATACCGAGTTATTGGAGAGGGAGGGGGGGGGTGCGAACTTTGCGGCTCCCGGGCACGGGGTGCATCTCAAGAAGTTTGCCCACCCCTGACATAGGCCAAAGGGCATCTTTAATCGACACTTCACGTCCGAGTATGAAACATGTTGCTGCCCACCCTTTGTATATTTAAGACATTCTTGGAATACACTTTACTTCACTCAAGCCAAGTTCAACAGAATTATTTTGTGTAAAGTCTGCCTATGTAATCTGCTACAAAATGCTTCTCGAAGTAGAAAAGTATCCGAAGATACATCACTGTTTTTTTAAGACATTTCCTTAAAATGACCAGCCTAATTGGCTTCCCTAAACAAATCTAACCAGGCCAATAGCAATGTATTTTTTATTTATTTTTTTAAGCTGACTTTCTTAGAAGCCTCTGAATAGGAACAGGTTTGTCAACCAAGTGTTTCATTTACCACTACCCCACCGTGCCCAGATGAGGGGACGGTGTCTCACTGTGCGCAATCTTGCTGGACACACAGTGACGTGGGATAAAAGGGGAAACAAACCCCTCCCAAGTCTCTGCCATATTTACAAACAAACTTTCAATTATTTTAAATGCTTTTCAAAATTGAGTAAGAATGGCATAAATTACCAGATATAACGCCTTAAAGCACAAATCCCTCCTAATTGGTGTTTAAAAATAAAAATAAATTATAAATGGTTTATTTTATAGTAATTTAACCAGGGTTACACCACAGCCTAACCATGCTATTTTCAGCTCTTGGTTTTCGAAGTACTTACAGTTTTAGCTGTTGGTGTTCTCTCCCTCTCGAGAACTCAAAATGGCCACGGGTGACGTTGCGGCTTAATATTTGATGACTGTAGCCATGATGTGTAAATAACCAGAAAGTCTTCTATTTGTATTGGGAAGGTATTGGTTAAATCTCAGCAGAGAGCCTCAGATACAGATAGGGGAAAACATGTGGTACCCAACAATAGGAAAATAGAAACCAAATAATTCAATCTTGCATGTATTGCATGCTTTCATATAGCCCTTGACAGAAGTTACACAAATTATTAGGAAAAAACATGTTTATTCTGAGATGTGACCTTTTATTGAGTGATATATTACCAAATGCTCCAAAGTGTATTTACTGAAAAAGTAAAAATGTAAGAGATGTGTATAAACTAATTTTTGGAGAAGGATGTGAAAATGCCACAGAATATTTATTTTCATTTCACAAAAGCTAAAGGGATGTTTGAAATGTGGTTCTTGTACTATGTGCAAATATATTAGCGATGCAGTCCAAGATGGCAATTTGTATTTTTTGCATTTTTTTTTAACAGTTGAAGCAGTGGATCTCTGGAGCAGAACCCCATTTATTTCAGTTCTGGGGACCCCCTGCTTCCGGAAATGCTTATCTACATAGGGGGGGCCGGTAGCGGCTCCGCTCTCGGGGTTCACATAATGGTGTCGTCTCAAAACTTCCGTGCCCTGCGGGTCAATAGGAATCCGTGACGTCATGCGGTTTGGCTTCCTATTGGCCTGTGTGACACAGAAGCTTTAAACTTTGCTGAGATACCAGCACTCCCTTTTGGAGTTCTGTATCTCAGAAAGCAGGGGGTCCCGGAGTTTAAATGAATGGAGTTCAGCTCCAGAAACCCCTTGCTTCAAACCTATGTTAAGAAAAAACAATAAACAAAATATAAGCAGGAATTGCTCCCTTAATCAGACCTCTGAGTTCACTAATGTATCCAGGACAAAAATATTCTATCAATGTTTTTGTTAATTGTTGGTCAAAATACAGTATGTCGTTTCATGAAGTTAATTATGTTAGGAAATATATCGGATGAACTATACGCGGCTTTAACAATGAATTGATAAGCATATACATGCAGTTGAAAAGAAAAACCTATCCTATGCTCCAGCAGCTCATGTAGTGAAACATAAATGGGATAAAACCTTTTATATCATTTACAGCAATTAAACTAGGGAAGATAGGCCCCAGAGGGGGAGATGGATTAAAAAGACTACTACAGAGGAAGCTTATTGGACAACAGTCTTGGATACATTAGAACCAAGAGATCTGAATTGGGAAATAAATGCACTAAGTGTTTTGTGAGTGGAGTGTTATGTGTAACGGCCTACTTAGAATCATATTTATATTGTTAGACAATTTGTACATTTGTATAAAGATTTTTTTTGTATTGCCATATTTTGAAGCCCGAATCCAGGATTGGTTTATGGCTATCACATGGGGTAAATTAGGGATACATAAGGAAGTAAAGGGATTCATGGTGTTTTCATAGCCCTCGAAAAAGCCCTGAGGGAGAAACATGTGGGGCTATTTCTCCCATCAGTTTTTATTATCTCCCAGCAATTTTTGTTGAGGGATTATGCAACTGTGGTTTGTGATAATAAAGTTTCTCTCAGCTGCTATGAATTAACAACGGTTAGGTCTGAACACTAGCACATTTCAAGGATTTTCCGGGCAGGGTATATATAAAGAAATAATATATTATATATATATATATATATATATATATATATATATATATATATATATATATATATATAAATATATATATATATGTAAATATATATATATATATATATATATATATATATATATATATATATATATATATTGGTTTTTTTTTCATATTCGTAGTAGGTACTCCAGGACTTCTTGAAAAAGTTAAAAATATTTATTACAATATGTCAACGTTTCGGCTCTCCAAGGAGCCTTTCTCGAGACACCACATTTGTATTTTACAAAGCTTTAAATACCCATCCCCCAGCCCCGTGCACTCCAAAAAGCGCGCCAAGGCAGGGGACTTGCCTCTCACTCCTGTTGTTTCTTAGCAACTAATCATACCACCACCTGCAGGAACTTAGAACCAAACTACAGCCTGTATACATACACCAAGTAAAAATACATAGATCAATAAACCCATTAAAAACACATAAATACTCAAATACGCCACCAAACTCCGATGAAATAGACACAGCACTGCAAGGTGATCTTGATCATCCAAATTACAGAAACCAACATTTTGGTCCTCTCTGGGATCTTCTTCAGGACCCAGAGAGGACTGAAACATTGGTTTCTGTAATTTGGTTTACTTTGCAGTAATGTGTCTATTTCATCGAAGTATGGTGGGAGTATTTATCCATCTTTTAATTTTCTGTTTGACACGTGCACTAACTATATAGTGGCTGGATACATAATTGGAGTGCCTGTTATTATATATATATATATATATATATATATATATATATATATATATATATATATATATATATATATATATATATATATATATATATATATATATATTTATCATCTTCAGCCCTTGTAGATCCACTGCTGGATAAAGCCCCCCCAATGATTGTCCACGTACTGCGATTGCAAGCTTCTCTTCTCCACGTTGATCCAACAAATTTTCGTATGCATCCACCCATCTTTTACTTTTTGTCGTTTTGGTCTT
Organism: Ascaphus truei; assembly: GCF_040206685.1. NCBI lineage: Eukaryota > Metazoa > Chordata > Amphibia > Anura > Ascaphidae > Ascaphus > Ascaphus truei. The sequence continues at coordinate 270,808,074 of NC_134485.1, read as the reverse complement.
TTAATCTCTTGGAATCCATTTGAGTGCCATCTATGTCCACCGATGCTCATTTTTTTCTTGGGATATCTCCGGCCCACTGCTATTTTAATTTCTTCATCCTTGTGATGATGTAAAAGATTTATGTTGGTTTCAAACCCAATAATACTTTTTCCTGTTTCTTCGGGTAGTACCCAGCATAGACCTCTCCATACTTCTTTGTGTTGTCTGAAGTTTCTGATTTATCTCGACATGTAGGGTCCAAGTTTCACTTCCATACGTGAGCACGGGCTGAATACACTGGTCAAAAACTTTCTTCTTGAGGCACAGTCTCTTGAAATATTGTCTTGTTTCTTCCAAATGTGCTCCATGTAGGGTTGGGTGATAACAAAAACTTCCCACGATAACGATATTAAGTTTTTTGTCACGATAACTAAATCTAGCGCGATAGATACCCAACAGAATTTTTTTTTAAAAACGAAACTCTTCAAAAACTGTTCCTAATGGGTTAGGAGAGCAGGAAAAAACAGATGTACTGTAGATAAGATAGGGTGAGACTTTCTGTTGTTTCTCTTGGTTTTTTTTTTTCCCCCTGCTCCTAACCCCTGTTTTAGCCATTGATTCCTTTGTTAATCAGTGTTGGTGACCTGAGGAAGAGATGAGAACTCTCGAAAGCTTGTCCTATGACATAAATTGTTAGTCCAAATAAAAAAGGTATCACCTAATACTGAAGTACAGTACTCAATTATACTGATATATATATATATATATATATATATATATATATCAAACAAAAATCAAATATAGTAGCGCTAAACTAAAGGAACATGCACATAAACCAAATATTAACAACAACCGAATAATGTTGGATAAGCAGTGCACAAGGGGTTAATAATAGACGCACGCACAATATTAAATTGTAGAGCAGGGCATACAAGACACAAACAGATAACATAAATGACCAGTCCCAAATGTTCCTTCCAAGGTAGAGAAATCAGAGTCCAATTGTTGCAATGGGGATAAGCTGCAGCTCTCAAAAGGATTAACCCAATTCTAAAAAGTACCTAAAACGAAAAAAGAAGAGAGTGCAACCCCATAGCGCAATATGAAATTTATTGGGAAAGGGAAATGGGAACAAGGGGATCAAGCGCAGTTATAGAATATAAGTTAAAAACAAGCAATAGTGAATCATATCACCGCCAACGATGCAGGGAGATTAACCCTGAGCTGTGTCCAAGCAGCTTCCACTCCAGACCACCCGTCTTAGAATAAGAGATGTCCCGATGTAGATGAGGCACTCGCTGATAACAGTGGATTCTCTGAAGAAGTCGCTGTCAGTGACGAAACGCATTAGGAAACTGGAAACACGTGGTACCAAACATTGAGTCACTACTCAGCAACGCGATCGAGGCCAGGTCGCGCTGCATGTTATTTTGTGTGCTGTTATCTGTGAGTGCCTCATCTACATCGGGATTCAAAATCTGACTGGCATGCGCCAACCTGGCACCTCTGCCCCTTGTCAGGCAGAAGCCACCTGCGGAGTTGGGCTCCTCAAAGTCTGGGGAGGGGCAAATGGTGGTTCGATGACTTCCATTCATCCCAGGACGTGAGTACTTGAGGCTAACTAACAAATGTCTTTCACCTGGCAACCTCTGAGGCTTTCATGTCCGGGACCCGAGCAGACTTGATGGCACCAAGCTTGGTAGCCACATGGTCTCTCGAACCGTGGACCTGGAAGTCCCCAGCTCATATACCGTGCACAAGCATACATCCACTTTAAACATTACATGTTTAATATAATATGCTTTACACTTTTATACTTTCTAAGTCTTTTGGTTATGAGGGATAGAATGAGAATCTGTACTTTTATTCCCACTAGCCATATTCCCCACACACTGCAAACCTGACTTAGCGTTTAAAACACCTCACAACCTTATGTAGGGTTGGAGTACCTCCATAACCCCTCTACCAGGTTATGAGTGACTTGGGCATTAACTGGGCATCTCCCCTTATACTAGGGACCCCTTTGCCGTTCCAGGGATACCACACATCCCTATGCCCCATTTACCTTTCTGGTCTGTGCTGAAGCAGGGAATCCTAGCGATGAGTCGCACAAGCGTTTTCAAGACAGGATTTTGACCGGAGCATTGTGCCTATACAGTGTATGTATCCGGGATTCTGACCTAATTCGCGGGTGCATTTTTGGGGTATCCAGCAACTCTGGACCCTGACTACCTAAGCACAATCTGATAATACTTTCTCCTTAAAACCCTGAGACTCATAGCCTAGCAATCTCTGCTTGCTGGCACACCTGGAAAGGTAAAACACAGAAAATTCCTTATTGTCGCATAATTTTATACAATGCATTGACAAACACTGAGCTCAAGAGCTGACACTCTCGATCACCAATACATACAGGGGAAACCAAGTGGGCTTAACCGTTATTGTGAGCCTGGTTACTCCCACACCGTCACAAATATGTAATACCATTTTATCATTAAAGTGTACCATATGTAAACAATTGTGTGCTGAGAGCATTTCTATTAATGTCAAGATTTACTATGTTTTATACCTTAGCATTAAATAGTGGTTATAATGTCATCACGTTGTACACAGTGATTGAATATCTGTGGTTTATTATTTCTAATAGCAATACAATTGGAACACTAAGTGGAACATCATGTTTTTTGGATTTGGAGTGCAGGCAAGGATTTTGTAACCTAACTTTCAATTACTGTACGGAACAATTGCTCTAAAATAACTGTGAATCATCTTCACAGAAGTCCTATAATTTGAGGACAGTGTTAGGGGATCTCCGCTACTAAACACATTTTTTTTCTCACTCTACAGTATATCTTCTGTAATTGCATTCAAATGTGCAGTTGAGTGCTGCCATCTTTCAATTACTCCGTTTTTAAAAAAAATTATTTCTCATACACATTTATGTGGAAACTCCGACATTGCTGCATTGTTTTGTATTATTTTTGCTGTAAAGAGACGGTCGTCTTGACACACTGCTCCATTTTTGCTTACGTGTGTGTGACATGTAACCGTTTACTCTGACGAAGATTGTTAGGCAGAAAAGTTTACACCACTTGGCATGCAAATACAACATTAAAACATTGACACACAGATGCAGAGTTTGATGCATCTGATTTATAATCGGTGCATCATGTAACTCCTATTCACCCTCCCAAAATTGCAAACGAATGCTCACTCTACATGGCACTTATAACGTAATAGATGCATCTGTTCGTGGCCAACTAGGAATATTATTTTTGGGTAATGATAATAACTTCTTTTCTATGCTATGTTTTTCTCCAGAGAGAACTTTCATATGTTGATATTGTCCAAGGCAGGGGTGCACAAACGTTTCCATCTGCGCCCCTTGCTCGCGCCCACCCCGTACCTAGTCTCCGGTGATTTGTTTTACTAACATCATTTGACGTCTCGTTGCCGTGGCAATGTGACACATCGCCAGATGCCGCAGGAGACAAGGTAAGGGTACTTACAGAGGCCTGGAACTCCCCTTGCATTTAATTTAAATGCTTTCCAGAGCACGGGGCATCTGTAGGAAAATTTTGCTCCCCCCAATTTGCGCATCCCTGGTCCACGGCACAATTTTTTTTAAACCTAGATAATTTAGGCCCAATCAAAAGTTAGTGTTTCATTTATGTAGCTTATATAAGGGACACAAGGAGGAATCTTATGAATAGAAGCTGTCGAGCTGCAGAACTGGACTCTTTAACATTAGACCTGTAGTGTAAATTAATTGTGAGTAGAACAGCACGGCAGTTGTCTTCTAAGAAGATCATTCTGATCTTGGTCTGTGTCATCAAGGAAATCTTCCTAGTAGCCAGAAACAGTTTATTTTAGGAAGACCTGGGTTCTTTGTGTTATTCCTCCCCACGTACAGTATCTAAACAAAAAAGCAATGTGGTGTGGGGAGACAGAATGCATGGATCTTTATAAACGGACAGAATGTTTTCAACGAAGTCCCTACTTAGGCGGGGGTCCCACTAACTACTACAGGCGTGCGATCAAGCCCCACCTCCAAGTACCTCCGGTCCCAGTTCCTACCTTGTCGCGCACCTTTCCCAAGCGGTGCGCGACATGTTTTTAGGTAGGCAGGGGAAGTTGAGTTCAGCGTTTGCGACGGAGGAGTGGCCACGCCCCCGACGGCGGTTCAGCCAATGAGGGCAAACCAGCCGTGGGGCGTCATAGCCACGCCCCCGGAAACCCACCGCCACGCCCCCTCGCGTCGCAAACCTTCCCTCAGACCGCAGATCGCGGTGTAGCGCTGTGCATGCGACTCTCCCCCCCCCCCTGCAGGGTGAGTCCACAGTGAAGACTGGGGACTCACCCGTAATATGCTGGATGAAGCTGCTTCTCCATGTCTGGGAAGCTCCGACTTTTCCCGACATGAGACTTCAATGTAGAGACTGGCCCGCCAGTCTTGTAATCTCTAAAATCATACTTTATTAAACATGTTGCTATTTCGGGTGTGGTTAAACCTTCATTCCCATGACATGGGGCAGCTTCACCGCGTATTGAATAAGGTTATTAGGAGGAGAGTCATTAAGCTCTGGTATGGGTTATCGCACAGCGATCCTGCTTTAAGTGTCATTCAAGTCATTGCCAGTTAACATGGGATCCCAGTGCTATAACTGGTTATGTGGTAATGACCGCTATGGAATCCCAGCATTAGCTGGTTAGGGTCATTTCTATGCTTGTGTGTCTTGTTACAGTTTGATATTTGGTTCTGCATCACACGGTGTAGTCCTCTAAGGCTACGTCCCCAGTCAGTGCGTGCGTTGGAGCGCCTGCTGGTGCGTGCACCTGTTTCTGCAGTGATCAGTAGACTTCAGATTGCACGCGACGGGAGGCGTGGGGGGGCGCGGCCATTAAGCCACGAGCTGGTTCGCCCTCATTTGCTGAACGGCCAGCGTGACGTGGCTATCGCTCGGCCGCTGCTCCAACACATTTCTTGTCTCTTTAAAATGTGGTCGCCCCATCGCGCTTTGACCATGCACGTGCCCTCTAGAAGGCGTCTCTTGTTTGTGCCACGCGTGCGATGGTCGCGATCACTGGGGACGAGGCCTAAGGTTGCGCTTAAAGTGTCTGGCGACGCGACGTCGCTCCGGAACAAATCCATTGGCTCCGTCGCAAGTGCTTATAGTAAGCGCGACGGCCACGGAGCGACTAAAAATTTGGAAGCTGGGTAAATTTGATTTTTTTAGAGTCAGTCGCCACTTGACTGTCTCTAACCCAATCAAATTGCGCGGCCCGCCCCCTTTAGTGACGTCACTGGCCTTGTCGCCAGCAACATCGCTAAAAATCAAATTGCAACTTTCGCTGGTAGCGACTGTGACATCATCTGTCGCGTCGCCAGCACTATAAGCGCGGCCTAAGATGTGCAACTGGGTGAGCAAGAGGTTATTTGATGATCTTATGTTTTTGCAAATCATAATATATTGTTGTGATAAATTAGCAGTTAAGTTTAATTCAATAAGACAAATCACATCAGTAATTGTTCTATTGAGGGTGTATTGTCCATTAGAAAACCAACTGCAAGTGGGCCTGTTCATTTTCACATATAAAGCTTTTAGTCTCCTTCAAATACTGTTTCCTATGGCAGTCAAGAAAACAACTGATTTGGATTTTAAGCAAGTTTTTCTTGATCAGGGCCACCTTATCACAAAACCCAATAAAGATAAGAAAAAGCGAGCCTAGTTTTTGCCTGTGCAAGCTCTTATTGAATACAAAGTGATATCACACAAAAGGGAGCATCCAGAGAAAATAAACCCCCTAAACAAAAATACATCAATTCGCAACATATTTTGCCACTTGACCTTGTTGCTGTTTTTTGGTTCATTTCCGACCTTGGAGGAACTGTACCTTTTTAAGGTGCTTGTACTCGGTTAGTTAACATTTTGACCTTCCCCCACTGTAACATACAGCAGCTATAACCTATAGAGATGCCAAATAGCCAATGGGAAACCCCCCCAAGATTAACAGAAGCATATGCCTGACAACATCCGTTCTTGTTTGTGCTGACAAGCTCCAAAACGAAGAGACGTTCACTCAGCATTTGAAAGTGCTGACTGATGTACACACCACCACTTTTCTCTGATGTATCCCCACATTTTCCTTTCGCATAAGAGGTGAGCAGCCCGGGCCCATTTCCTAAAGCTGGGACGAGAGAAGACTGCTTCGGTTGTATTGCAGTAATTGCATGGAACCGTCTGCACCTGCAGAGCCCACTGTGGGCCAGCAAACGATAGGCGCCCGGGCTTCTCACTGTTTCGCAGCAGCGAATTCATTCCAGAGTAACTAAATGTGCTTTTACCCTTCCATCATTTTAACGGCACCAGCATTCATAGGAACGTTTGAAAATGCTGTACTTCATGAGAAAAAATAAATAAAAAATGCCAAGATTGGACGAACCGGCGCTCAGGATTGCCAAGTTCAAGCCAGGGGTTAGTGCAATGTTTTCTGCTGACTTTTAAAGACTTTCTGCTTAAATGGTGATTGGCCCATCTGTGCAGCCAGGGGAAGAAACATCAAATGCCAGATCTAATTCATATAATCCTTTCCTATGGATTTTACATCAGAGCTGTCCTTTTCCCTCCAAAAACCATGTGGTGTGGCACGAATAATGCAACGAGTAACAACACATTATACCTGCTAAGTCTTTTGGTTATGAGGGATAGAATGAGAATCTGTAGTATTCCCACTAGCCATATTCCCCACACACCGCAAACCTGACTTAGCTTTTAAAACACCTCACAACCTTATGTAGGGTTGGAGTACCCCCATAACCCCTTTACCAGGTTCTGGGTGACTTGGGCATTGACTGGGCATCCCCCCTTATACTAGAGACCCCTTTACCGTTCCAGGGATACCACACATCCCTATGCCCCATTTACCTTTCTGGTCTGTGCTGAAGCAGGGTATCCTAGCGGTGAGTCGCACAATAACGCACCAAATTAAACTGGTTTACATTTTTTGTTATTTTATATTAATGTGCAGCTTCTTTAAATGTGCATTTCCCCCTGCTGATTTCTTTTATTAGCCACGATAGTTACCGCCAGTAGCGCTACCTCCAGATGAAAGAAAATGGCAGCTTACATCTTCCCTGTTATGCGACTCAATAGGAAACCACAACGTCATATATTACAGCTTACTTTTTTCTAGTATTTAGACAACTCTGCTGCAGCTCCCAATGTTTCCGTCCTGGTAACACAAAGTGGAGTTTCCAGGAAGCGGTGTTTATAAGGAAAGAATCCCAGCAGAACAGGATATCTTGCCACCAAAGCAATGTTGGCTGTATTTTGATAACAGAGACAAATGCACACAATGTTTCAGGGTCAGCTCCTTTTACCTTTAAAAAAAATATTTTTTTGAGGGAATACAAAATCTAAACGTTGTACACCTCCCCCATGACCACACCTCAAGAGATCCACTGACCTCTACCAATAGAGCCAGACCGTCAAGGTCCCCACAACAAACGTAATACCATGCCACCATGAGCAAGAGCATTCAACACCCTTAAACTGGCATTCCAGCCACCACCAAACAGCCACGTAGGCTGTCATTGGCATATACAATTTCCTTTAAGATCTTTCAATAGCCCTACCATCTCTAGCACCCCACCACACCCACCTCGGAGAGATCTCTGACCAAATAATCAGTGGATTTTCAAAATGCCGACTCGGATCAACTGCTTTCTATCCCTTCTCATCAACCTCATTAATTCCATTGACTAAACCTCAGCCAAGTCATTTTCCCCCCACAGAACATGCGGTATGCCAGCTGACCCTTTTTCTTTTAAACAGCGGCAGCAACTGAAACTACCGTAGACCCTTCTTACCGCAACCATGACACCCACACCTGATCCCCACACATTCCCAACTGTGTCCCATAGGGTGTCTTTGCTGCTCTCATTGTTTCCTTATAGACATTAGTCTCCATAGATCCACGCCTCAAAAACCAAACCCAGTAGCAAACCAAACCGTAATCATACTAACCCTTCTCTAAATAAAGAAGGCCCCACATAACTCTTATGCGCCTTGACTCCCACTTGACCGGTTTCTTTATAACTTTGGCCCCTAAGCCTAACTCTTTAAGGCCCGTTCTATACATCATGCGGCCGTGCACGTGCCGCATGCTTTCCGTGTATATAGAGCCGGGAGCTGCAGGTAAGTGTATGTGCGTGTATATGTTGTGTGAGTGTAAGTGTAAGGGGAGTGTAAGTAAGATTTTTTTTAAATGAAAAAAAGTTTAATAATTATTTTTTTTTGTGTGTGCAATTATTTACCCCACACACACACACACACACATCCATACAAACACACATACATACCAATACATACAGTTGAGCGCAGGCAGAGGCGAAAAGATGAATTTCTTCATCTTCGCCGCTGTCTGTTGGCTCCCCTCTCCCTGCCGTGCGCGCGGCCCTTCTATAGAAAGGCTGACTGACGTCAGCCAACTAAAATTCCGCATGCGTCCGCCACTATAAAACGGCCACAGTACATGCTGCTGGACTTGATTTCTCACTTCTTGTTATCTTATCAAACTGCTAGATCCACACAATTGAACTTTCTTTTTGGTATCTGTGTGCCATTTCCATCCCTGAGATACTGAGACCCAAAAAACAGATAGGAGGATTCGGTACTCCATAAGGAATTGACCTATAATCAACTGCAACCTAAAATAATGGGAAACAAGGCTGCATCGTAATATGAGCTGTGCTCAAGACCTTTTCAACGGAATTGCTGCTTTAAAATGTGTCAACCTGCTCTAGTGAGACGTTGGCAAAGATGGATGCCTTCTAGAGGAGCTCCACGGATCCTGCCTATATATTAAATCAATATAGCCCGAATTGTTAACTAAGGGGTTTCAGAGCCCCTGAAACTCAAACCTGAAATACATCAACATCGATCGGTATCGCCTGCAGAGGTAGAAAGAACACCACTCAGGAGGTTTCTTGGTTCTTTAACAGAGGCCCCCAGCTCAATATGGAACCTGAAGATGGTGGTGTCCCTCTCGAGATTCCCATGTGGCTTCAGAATCGGAGCAGGGGAATGAGGAGACAAGGTTGTGTGACAATGAAAGCTAATTCAGCGTTCTCCAAGGATAGTAAAGGTTCCTTTGATGCAGCCCTTGAAAAAGCCAATGCGGTTCTCAAAATGGACATGTCTTTCATAAGCGCCCACACTACAATCCTAGAACAGAAGCTGAGGGAATCCCTCCGCCTGCAGACCCACACAGCTGATCAAATCTTGCAATTGCAAAATGAAGTTATAACTTTAAAGGAATGCAATGGGAAATCTGGAAAACAGTGAGAGGCGCCAGAACCTCCACATCAGGAATATACCCGAGACCTATCTATGGAAGCTATTCCAATCCCAGGTGCCTGCCCTAGAGGAAAGATCTCATGATGGACAGGGCCCACCGCTTTCTCAGAGCCAGGTTTGCAGTACCCTAATAGATCCAGGGACGTGGTCCTAAAGCTTTTCAACGAAAAAAGCATCCTCGTGGCATGCAAAATTCAGGAGGGCATCCTCTTTGAAGGATAAATACTACATATATTTAGTGACCTATCCAGATCTACGATCCTAAGACACCGGGCACTGCGACCAGTAACCTCTTTGCGAAGGGAAAAACGGTACAGATATAAGTGGGATTCCTGTTTCGTCTAATTGTGAGCAGGAATGACAGACAACACACCCTGCGAGGTGAAAACTTCTTCAGAGAGGTGGACCTCAACCCGAAGAACCTGGGCAAAGAGCGGATTGAGCCCCAAAGCAATACTACTTCTATGTAACTATTATTTGTTTCTTTGAGGAGGTAAGTAGGACTTTAGACCAGGGTAATGCAGTTGATGTGGTCTACTTAGATTTTGCAAAGGCTTTTGATACGGTTTCACACAAGAGGTTGGTGTACAAAATAAAGAAAATTGGACTCAGTAATAATATATGCACCTGGATTGAAAACTGGTTAAAGGACAGACAGCAGAGGGTTGTCATAAATGGAACTTTTTCAGGTTGGGCTAAAGTCGGGAGGGGAGTACCTCAAGGATCGGTACTGGGACCCCTGCTTTTTAACTTGTTTATTAATGACCTTGAGGTTGGGATCGAGAGCAAAGTCTCCATCTTTGCTGATGATACTAAATTGTGTAAGGTAATAGAATCAGAGCAGGATGTAATTTCTCTTCAGAAGGACTTGGAGAGACTGGAAACGTGGGCAGGTAAATGGCAAATGAGGTTTAATACAGATAAATGTAAGGTTATGCATTTGGGATGCAAGAATAAAAAGGCGACTTACAAATTAAATGGAGATATATTGGGGGATTCCTTGATGGAGAAGGATTTAGTAGTGCTTGTAGACAGCAGGCTTAGCAATAGTGCCCAATGTCATGCAGTAGCTGCAAAGGCAAACAAGATCTTATCTTGCATCAAACGGGCAATGGATGGAAGGGAAGTAAACATAATTATGCCCCTTTACAAAGCATTAGTAAGACCACACCTTTAATATGGAGTACAATTTTGGGCACCAATCCTAAGAAAAGACATTATGGAACTAGAGAGAGTGCAGAGAAGAGCCACCAAATTAATAAAGGGGGTGGACATTCTAACTTATGAGGAGAGGCTAGCTAAATTAGATTTATTTACATTAGAAAAGAGGCGTCTAAGAGGGGATATGATAACTATATACAAATATATTCAGGGACAATACAAGGAGCTTTCAAAAGAACTATTCATCCCACGGGCAGTACAAAGGACTCAGGGCCATCCCTTAAGGTTGGAGGAAAGGAAATTTCACCAGCAACAAAGGAAAGGGTTCTTTACAGTAAGGGCAGTTAAAATGTGGAATTCATTACCCATGGAGACTGTGATGGCAGATACAATAGATTTGTTCAAAAAAAGGTTGGACATCTTTTTAGATGGGAAAGGTATACAGGGATATACCAAATAAGTATACATGGGAAGGATGTTGATCCAGGGATTAATCCGACTGCCAATTCTTGGAGTCAGGAAGAAATTAATTTTTCCCCTTAATGGGGGTTTTTGTTTGCCTTCCTCTGGATCAATAAGTATAGATATAGGATAAAGTATCTGTTGTCTAAATTTAGCATAGGTTGAACTTGATGGACGTACGTCTTTTTTCAAACTCATCTACCATGTAACTATGTAACTATGTAATACGAGATTTAGAGAGGTGGAACGTGAGCAAGAGACTCCTTCTCACCAGGAGCCGGCTAGAGAGACACCGGTACGGAGTGAATCCCAATCTCCACCTGCCTCTACTAGTAACTAGATTGTGGGCCATGGGAGAAAGGAGTCTCCCACATATCTCGGAACCTATGGACCGTGAATGCGGACTGCGACCTGAGGCTCGCTGGAACTTACCGATGGGAAGTTAAAATACAAAAGAGTTATAAGACTCTACCCTAGTAAATGTAAATGTTTTTAGCAGATCCCGAGGAGTCGGGTTTACCACTGTGATTGCAGTCCCCGAGCTTCACCCCATAATATGGTCCCTGTTTCTAAGGGGGCCCTGCCCTTATGTTAACAGGGTGGTTCAGAGATGTGAAGACCTTAAGGTACATACTCTCTCGAGAACTGCAGGTTATGAACAAAGGTTTAATCATTATGCTTTGAGACCCTTTAAAATTGCTTAAGTTTTGATCCCCCATAGGTTATCAGGTTCCCCATTTTGTTTAGGTATTTATTATATAATTTGGGTAGCACCTCCATCCTTCGCGTATGGGTGCAGGAGAGGAGGTGACAGGGGCCCTGAATATTCAGGAGACCAGACAGCCTTATTCAAGTTGGACATAATCCAATTCGATGAACATGCTTGCACGGTCCCATTTGAAGTCACAAACCCGCCCCGCAAGCTCTTGAAAGGGCTGGTTAGAAATGGTGGGGCTGATACCATGTGTATTGGCTTATATTTCTTGTTGTTTTTGTTTGCCCTTCCACCCCCATCCCCCCTTCTGTACCCACCACCACAGAAGAATTAGCCTAAGGCCTGGGACCCGGTGCGCCTGGCGGCGCGGGCGGCCAAAACGAGTTCCCCACCAGCAGGGGAATCCTCCTGAGCCGGTCCCGGTCCCCCCTGGCTGCACAGCTTACTACACGCTGTGACGCGTCAGCCGCTATGGGATACAAGAGAATGGTGATCCCTAGCGTTGACGCGTCACGTGGTGTGGCTGTAAGCCAATGGGGAGGGGAGGCTTCGGGAGGAGGAGAGGCTTCGGAGAGCGGGGAGGAGTGTGGAGTGAAAGCAGCATGAGTGCCTGTCTGTGTGTGTGTTGAGTGCGTGCGTGCCTGTCTGTGTGTGTGTATGTGTGTGCCTGAGTGCGTGAGTGCCTGCCTGTCTGTGTGTGTGTGTGTGTGTGTGTGTGTATGAGTGCCTGCGTGTGTGTGTGCCTGTCTGTGTGTAGGTGCCTGTGCCTGTCTGTGTGTATGTGTGTGTGTGTGTTGCTTTACTTACCTTCAATCAGCAGCCCGAGCCGTGGAGGGGGGGGGGAGAGTAGCGGGTCCCTCCGCTCAAGCCACGCCCCTCCTCCCGCTCAAGCCTCCCACTAACGCCCACCTCCCGCTCCGGCTCCCGCTCCCTACAGACCGCATATCGCGGTCTGTGTATGTCAGCGCCCCGCCTGTATGCAGTGCGGGCGCGCTGACTCTGGGAGCGGGGCCTTAGCCTTAGGATCTATCTATCCTCAGCCTGTAAAGAAGATCCAAGAAATTATGATTGCCGTTTTCAAGGCTCTCCTAATTTATGACAAATAAATCTTCAACTAATCTCAATGAATGTCAAAGGTCTCAACACCAATTGTAAGCATAGGCTGGCCCATTTTTACTCTTGCCCCCTACCCCCCCAACAATTTTAAGAAAACATTGCTTGAGTTGCCATCTATATAAAACATGATATACCTATTCAGAGTCAATGAGCTAAAAGAGTCCCGGAAGGGAGAATTGTTATAGTTTATGGAACCCTGTCAGGACAATCATCCTTGTTAATCTGTATGTCCCTAATGACAACCAAGTGGAATTCCCAAAAGAGACCTTGGAGGCTATTGAAAGAACGTCCTCAACCCCATAAATTGTAGCGGGGATTTCAATATGGTCCAGCACCCAGACACGGATAAATCCACACTGTTGGGTAAAGCTCACTCTGCACAAACCTACAAAAAGGCCAAACAGTTTAGAAATCTAATAAGGGAAATTGACCTAACGGACACCTGGAGGGCAGGAAACCAGGAATAAAGGGATTACTCTTCTCACCGCCTCATGAGTCTTCGTCAAGGATTGACCATATACTGGTATCTACAGAGGTGTTGGAGGGAGTATCTCTGGCAATGATGGGTCCAATAACTTGGTCCGACCATGCACCAGTTGAACTAACTCTCTCTACTCCCTTTGCCTATCTAAGGTCAAGTCAATGAAGGCTTAAGGACTCCTTACTAAATTTCACAGAGGTGGAGAATGATGTAAGAAACTCGATGAAAGATTATTATTTTTTGCCTAAATAAGGGAACAGTCGAGTCAGGCTCTAACCTGTGGGAGGCACACAAGGCTACAGTGAGAGGGACACGTATCTCATTAGCTTACCATAGAAAGAGAGCAAGATTAAGAATTACTCAAGCCTTCACAGAGAGGATTGTTCAACTCGAACAAGCCCATAAATCTGGCTTGACTAAAAATAATTACAGGGAGCTAGAGAGGGACTAAAGCAAAACTAATTCGAGGAAACTGGAAAGGTATTCAGATGGACAAAACAATTGTTCAGACCGTATTCTAGCAAGCAAACTTAGAGGATCCATTTTAAAACGTGGATCACCACCATTAACCTTGAAAATGGGACCACTACATGTGCTGCCCCCAAAATAGAAACATAATTTTCCAGTTCTATACCAAGTTATATAATTTGGATAACTCAACCCAACACTTAACTCAAAATAACTCAAAGACCACGCATGCTAAAATGGACACTTTCTTTTAGTGAATCAAGGAGACCAAAACTGTCAAAAGAGAACCTTGTTATTCCCACACGTGCATGCTGCGTTCCTCTGAACGCCTCTGGAGGAAGTCTCACACTCTCACAGACTTTCTTCACTACAAATTTATGCTATCCTGTTTCAACTCTGCCCTCTCTCAGGCTAAACAAACCTACTTTTCTTCACTAATCAACACGCACAAGTCTAACCCAACTTACGCCGACTCTTTTCTGTCTTTGACTCCCTACTCAGACCACCCTCTGCTGCCTCTTCTTCTTCCTCCATCTCACCTCAGGACTTTGCTGACTATTTTAAGGAAAAGGTGGAATCCATACGTCAGAACATCCCCTCTGTCTCTTCCTCCCATCCTACACCACTTCCTAACTCTCCTCCTGCCTTCCTTGACTCTTTTTCTGCTGTATCAGAGGAGGATGTGTCACTGCTAATCTCCTCTTCTCCCACTAACACTTGCCCTTTAACCCCTTTCCCTCCAATCTCCTAAAACCTCTTGCTCCTACTATAATCCCTACGCTCACACACATTTTTAACTCCTCCCTCTACTCTGGTACCTTTCCCTCCTCCTTCAAACATGCAACAGTTATACCATTACTCAAAAACAGCAAGCTTGACCCTACCTGTCTTTCTAACTATCGACCTGGCTTCCTCCTGCCTTTTGCCTCTAAACTCCTTGAACGTCTTGTAGTCTCTCGCTTGCTCCATTTTCTCAACACCTATTCTCTCCTAGACGCTCTACAATCTGGCTTCCGCACTGCTCACTCCACCGAAACAGCCCTCACTAAAATAACTGACGACCTCCATGCTGCCAAATACAGAGGTCATTACACTCTGCTCATACTACTCAACCTCTCTGCAGCATTTGACACCGTGGACCACCCTCTTCTCCTTCACATTCTCCATACTCTTGGTATTCGTAACAAAGCTCTATCCTGGATCTCGTCTTACCTCTCCCATCGTACTTTCAGTGTCTCTTCTGCTAACACCTCCTCCTCCATCAATCTCTCTGTGGGGGTACCCCAGGGCTCTGTCCTGGGACCTCTCCTTTTTTTCTCTGTACACACTTTCTCAAGGTGACTTAATCACATCTCTTGGGTTTAAATATCACCTCTATGCCGACGACACACAAATGTACTTTTCAACCCCTGACTTTACACCTGCTGTACAGACCAAAGTTTCAAAATGTCTCTCTGCGATATCATCATGGATGGCCCTCCGCCGACTTAAACTTAACATGGCAAAAACAGCGCTCCTCATACTTTCTCCCAAACCTGGCCCTACTACCTCCTTCCACATTACTGTTGGAAGTACTATCATTCACCCAGTAGCCCAAGCACACTGCCTAGGGGTCACACTCGACTCCTCTCACATTCTCATCTAACATTCAAAAAGTTTCTAAAACCTGTCGCTTTTTCCTCCGCAATATTACAAAGATACGCCCTTTCCTCTGTTGCTCAACTGCTAAAACTCTGACTCAGGCCCTCATTCTCTCCTGTCTCGATTACTGCAACCTCCTGCTGTCCGGCCTTCCTGCCTCTCACCTGTCTCCCCTACAATCTATCATAAATACTGCTGCCAGAATAACTCTACTCTTTCCTAAATCTGTCTCGGCGTCTCCCCTGCTGAAATCCCTCTCCTGGCTTCCTCTCAAATCCCGCATCTCACACTCCATTCTGTTCCTCACTATTAAAGCTTTACACTCTTCTGCCCCTCCTTACATCTCAGCCCTAATTTCTCGCTATGCACCATCCGACTCTTGCGTTCTGCTCAAGGATGTCTTCTCTCTACCCCCTTTGTATCTAAAGTCCTCTCCAGCTTTAAACCTTTCTCACTGACTGCCCCACACCTCTGGAATGCCCTTCCCCTCAGTACCCGACTAGCACCCTCTGTATCCACCTTTATGACCCACCTTAAGACACACACTTGCTTAAAGAAGCATATGAGTAGCACCTTGGCTAATACTATACACATGATACATAAAGCTTTGCCCCCTGCAGACGCACTTAGCCGAACACCCTCCTACTGCCTGTGTACGTTCTTCCTACCTACCAATTAGATTGTAAGCTCTTCGGAGCAGGGACTCCTCTTCCTAAATATTACTTTTATGTCTGAAGCACTTTTTCCCATGGCCGTTTATTTGTATTATTTGTTATTTATATGATTGTCACATTGATGGTGTACATTAATGGCGCTATATAAATAAAGACATACATACTGAATAATAAAATGACAAGCTTGGAATTGCTAGCAGTAATTCAAGATGTGATGTCTAATAAAGCCCTGGGCCCGGATGATTTTCTCTAATCTCTATTATAAAAAGTATATAAATGTTATCCCCACGTCTTTTAAAATGATGAAATTCCTTTTTGGACGTTGAACCGATTCCTGATTCAATGGCAAGCGCTAACATCGCTATAATCCATAAGGAAAGAAAAGCCCAGCTGAACGCTTGTAGCCTTTCTAAAACACAGGGTTAAAGCCTTCCACAACGTTTGGAACCCATGGATGGAAAAATAGGCCGGGGTAGGTGAGCGCTTGAGTGAGCCTGATTATTTGTTCCAAGGTTTCATACAAGAAAGGTTACTGTGGTGCTTATTGGTGAAGCTGGTGGTTTGATTTCCCTTCCCCCTCCCCTCGTTTTTTTTGTCTCCTGACTTTTGTACCCCGCCCCCACTGGAAAACAATGGAGATTGTGTGGCAAAAACAAATGTTAATATTAACGTGCAACTGTTGTCACCCCCCGTATTGTTTCCCTTCTTTATTTCTGTACCCCATAAAATCTGAAAAATAAACCTTTTTCAACTAACCCCTTCACTGCCTTATGGACGTACAAGGTACGTCATGAGGGACGGCACACCGGTGTCCCTAATGACGTACCCTGTTCATCATGACACTGATCATTCTCCAGGGGTAGGTCGCAATCAGTGCGAATGTCAGAATGACATCGGGATCACGTGATCGCTCAGCAACAATCGCGTGATCAGGTAGTGCTGGGAGCGTGGTCACAAAATGACCTCTCTGGCACCGAATTAGTTAATGGTGAGTTACATGTCTATTTGAATTTTAAATGCAGATGCAGCATTTCCGTTTGTGTTAAAAAATAAATAAATCTGATTTGTTACCAACATGCAAACACTAGGGAAAGGAGGGGGAAGGGGAAGGGAAGGAAGGTACCCTCGCAACTGCTGAGATTAGGGTCTATGGTGCTACTATCTGGGGTGGATATGAACTAATACTTGGGAGAGAAAAGAACCCCAATGGAGAGCACTCAGTCAGATGCACAATGTACAAAAACCAGGACGGGATATCTCTACAATGATGTGTGAATGTGTACATTAAAAACCATTTTTATTAGAGTCATAACTCAAATTAAAATAATATGGACGCTAAGTACCAGGGTGAATGAGACTCAAATGAGCCAAAAAAGCGCAGCTAAAGTAAAAAAAATACCAGGTCTCAAGTGTATAGTGTGGGCTACTACCCTTGATGATATGTGCAGGGTAGAGCCAGATGTAATCAACACCCACTGGATTCGATGTCAGGTAGTAATTGGTCACTAGTATGATCACCTGTGTCTGTCAGTAATCTAGTTTAGGGTAGTAGTGAGTGGTGTTATATATACCAGATCGCAAGGTATCGAGAGGTAAGTATGTCAGGTAAGTGTTCACCATAATAAACTCTCGCAGGGACAGACCATGAACACTTGAGACCTGGTATTTTTTTACTTTCGCTGCGCTTTTTTGGCTCATTTGAGTCTCATTCACCCTGGTACTTAGCGTCCATATTATTTTAATTTGAGTTATGACTCTAATAAAAATGGTTTTTAATGTACACATTCACACATCATTGTAGAGATATCCCGTCCTGGTTTTTGTACATTGTGCATCTGACTGAGTGCTCTCCATTGGGGTTCTTTTCTCTCCCAAGTATTTGTTACCAACTTGCTATGTTTACTAAGAAGTTGTGTCAAGTGTTACTCGGTCGCATTTTTTAGAAATATTTAATCGTTTTTCTGTTTGCTTATGTGAAACAGTTCCAATATAAAACATTCTTACTGAGAAATTTACTATTGAAAATAAGTACAGGCATACCCCGCATTAACGTGCGCAATGGGTCCAGAGCATGTATGTAAAGCGAAAATGTACTTAAAGTGAAGCACTACCTTTCCCCCACTTATCGATGCATGTACTGTACTGCAATCGTCTATACGTGCATAACTGCTGTAAATAACACATGTGTAACAGGCTCTATAGTCTCCCCGCTTGCGCAAAGCTTCGGTACAGGTAGGGAGCCGGTATTGCTGTTCAGGACGTGCTGACATGCGCATGCGTGAGCTGCCGTTTGCCTATTGGGCGATATGTCCTTACTCGCGAGTGTACTTAAAGTGAGTGTCCTTAAACCGGGGTATGCCTGTAATTACAATTTGACTTTGCATATCAATGAACCAGTACTATAGTAACTTGTATTATACTATTGGAGCACAGACTTCCACTGTTACAAATGCTACTTGCAGCTACAGATGTAACGAGATTTACTGCCCTGGTGAAGCACCAGGGGGCAGTGTCTGCCGTGATGAAGCAGGGGGGTCCATGCTTCTGACTGAGACTCCCCCGCAGCATTTATCCCTCTGTGCCGTGACCGGCGTGGTCGCGCGACTGCACGTAACAGCGACACCGAAGACAGCAAGTCTTATTACAACTGGATTATGGCATTTTTTTAAAATTGAGCCCCATTTATAAACAAACTTGTCCCCACATTTTAGAGATTTTTGAGCAAAAATGAAACTTGTATATAAAAATGTGCAAACCGAAAAGACCCTGAAACAACTGATATGTACCGGTTTCCTAGAGCAGAAATATGAAGTATTCAATGATGAATAATGGGTAAAAAAGCGATGTGCTTGTGATATAATTTTATAATTCCTCAGTCTCCAGATGGCATGCTATTAAACATATCCAGAACTGATATTAATTGATTAATTCCTGCGGCTTTTCTGCGGCGCAGACATAGCTTTCTTAGTTTCTGATACTTATTCTGGGACTCGCATCTAGTTTATAAAAGAAAACTACCAGAATAGCATAGTTTTTTTTGTGATTTGTCGTAGTTCAAAGACTCATTGCAAAAATAAACTTTTGTGTGTGCTCCTAATGAGTTCTCAAATGCATTTTGGCTGCTGATATTAAAGCTTGTGTGTTTGATTTTCTTTGGCATGAATCCCTCCGAAGAGAGGCTAAATGGTGTTTCTGGTACTCTGCCTAAAGTAATTTTCAGACCGTCTGCGGCTGTATGTTTACTGTATGTCATTCATTAAAGACTATTATTGAGTTTAATTGCATTTGATCATGATCTGCTTGGCAAGATGGCCTACAGTTGATTATCATCTTTGTGTTGCCTAGAGTATCTGCTGAAAAATCATAACTCTGCTTTAATGGCTACCGTTTTTATGTGGACATAAAACATTTGAATGGCCCCTTTCTGCACAGAGCCATCGGGTTTTAATCATAACTAACTCGTAGAGAGAGAAAAGTTGGACAAAGAACTATCAAAATGTCTTAACGGCATAAAATTTTATTTCAGATCACCTTGTCATGCAGTGTATTAAATGTATTTTTTGGTTTGTTCTTCGTGTTAACAATTTTAAAACACTTTCAACGTTTGGAGGAAACGGGAATGTGAAACTGGA
The DNA here is from genome assembly GCF_040206685.1 of Ascaphus truei. Classification (NCBI taxonomy): domain Eukaryota; kingdom Metazoa; phylum Chordata; class Amphibia; order Anura; family Ascaphidae; genus Ascaphus; species Ascaphus truei. The sequence goes on along the minus strand of NC_134485.1, from coordinate 270,788,386 downwards.
AAGTTAATTTAGGTAACATGTTTTCTTTTATATAGGCCAGATTCCATTACACATATTGGTTTGTTGGATTTAAGTAAACCTGCTGTGACCTGACCACAATATTAAAAAGTGGTAAAGTTTCCTGAAGCGCTAAATAAAGTTTGGATCTTTTTTGCCTTTTGGGGCAAATTGGTTTGAAATTGCTAGAGAAAGATTTACCACAGTTGTGTCATATGAAAGGGATGTATATTTTTAATTTGGAAGTCATTCTTGTGATGTGGGATTGCACAGGACTTGGATTAATTTAGCCTTGGCAGGCAAATCCCATACAGGTGAGCACATTTGGAGGAAAGGGCAAATAAATGTATGTCTAGAGGTTACAAAATGAGGTAATGTCTTTAAAATGGGAAATAAAAAACTTTACTGTCCAGAGCTTCACGGTAAATTGCTAAGGTGGGCTAATTAAATGGCTCAGATTAAATTTGTCTGTCCTCTTTGCGTTTACAAACCAACACTTGAACAGGTGACCGCCGGGGGTCACCATAAGCCCTAATAATTGCACTCAAAGTTACGCTGTACGGATAGGTACAGGGTCGAGGTGGAAAGTAGTGTAAATAACTAGGACCAAAAAGAGGGTCCACTGACCCTAGACCAAAATGCACAAGGCAAAATAAAACCAAAAAATTATAAAGTTTTAATAAATCTCAAGTAACAACAACACATTAAAAACGACATATACGGGAACATAAACATACAGGATATTAAAATCCTCAGTGAAGGAGACGGCTATATACTGGGCATGAACTAGTATACATATACTTTGTTCGTATAGGAATTAGTATCCAAAGGTAGAAGGTATATGGTGGAATAGCGATTATATATTTATATCGACAGTGGATATTGGTGAAACATGGGTTATAAACGCCACCAGAAGATAGAACAGCATAAGACACTTATCTAGGTGTCCCCATATACCCAAAACAAATGTATTTGGGATACAAACGCAACGCAGTAGCTGATGTCAAAAAGCAAATCAATCGTGTCTTGCCGTTTATAAACGCAACGGCTGAACAGATATACAGCTATACATAAGAGTATCGCCACCCATGGACTTGGGTTTCACAAATGTCACGGGATAGTATACAGTGTTGCCGGAGCCAATGTTGCTCCTATGTATGGGGAAATGTAACAATCTCGCTGCGTCCGCCGTTATACTACCTTCCCTTCATATCACCAAACAAGCAAGCCGTCTCTCCTGGTATGCATCATGCGTCTGACGTCACCATATCCCGACGTACGTTTCACATGCTTGGCACGCTTCTTCAGGGGGAGGCTCCGGCAACACTGTATACTATCCCCCCTCCCCTTTCCCCCCCCTCCTCTCCTCCCCACCCCTTTATATGTGGTTTAATTTACTTATTCCATATGGCAAGACTATATATACATTTTCCTATTTCTGGCTCACTGTTGTTTTGCTATTCACTATATAGCATATTGATTTATGGATTCTTTGCATATGATACCCTTAATGGTTCAGAGCATATTAGTGGCACTTTCTGGCTTTGCCAATTTATTTTAATTATTACCAGATTCATGTTTCTGTTATATGTACTATTTCAAATAAACATACATATCTATTGAGTACGCTATATATGAACCTGGTTATATTTTATTTATGTATGTGTGTCTCCTAACATGGTGATGTCACTCCAGATACCTGCTGATCATCATGTGGTGATTAGACCCCACAGGTGTTTCGGATTTGACACTCCTTATTAGGACTATCTGTTCACTGGCGGATCACTCTTTGACAAAGGCCCGCTGCGGCTGAAACGCGTCAGAGGATCCGCCAGACTTTTACCATGATGCTTCAATAAACTTTTCCAGTCACCATCTCAGCCTTCCTAGCGACTTTTTTCTACGGCGGTGCATCGTTTCTACCTCCGGCGGGAGGTGTGTCAATTGTTCCAGCGCGTCATCGATAGCACGCCGGGTTGCGGTGTCAGCTGATCGCTCAGCTACTGCGGGTCAAAGACCAACCACCGATACAGAGGAGCTGCCTGGTGGTTTGCGACCTATCCTTATTCATTTGTCCGGCTCCATCCGCTCCAGTAACCGTGAGTCTCCACATTCAATGCTATTTGTGCTCTTGGAGAGCCAATTGTTAGGAGAGTTTATGCTCACTGGTTTTATCCTGGAGACTAGCCGTGATTTGATTTCCTAAGCAGGACACAGCTACCATACTGCCTGAGTGGTTAACCCCTAGGTTACCCAGTATATACTTTAATTAAACTTTTAATCAATGAAAAACATTTAAAAAAAGGGTATAAAAGTAACTCATGATGAGATGAAATCATACAATAGTAATGTAAGAAAGACCATTATTATATGTAGCAGATTATATATAGCAGATTCAGTGCCTGACTTTTGTTTTTTTATAAATAAATGTTATATGTTATAAAAGATTAATGCATGTGTATTAGCTTGACCTATTGATTGAAATTTCTAATAAATACTTCAATGTAGTATACATTCCTTGATTTAGTACTATAACTTAGTCTTTATTTTGGTTATGGCAACATATACTAATGGTCTGTCTTACATTACTATTGTATGTTTTGATCTTATCATGCGTTACTTTTATACCCTTTAAAAAAAATGTTTTTCATTGATTAAATGTTTAATTACACTGATTATACCACAATCAGCTGTGTCTGAGGTGGGTTTTAATTCATCATTAAATATATATATATACATGTCTACATCCGGTATACCATCACTCCTTGAGGAAGCGCAACACTTGCGTGGGAGGACTGTTCCCTATTGATCACCTATTGTATGTTCCAATAAAGCCCTTTTTTTGTTCCTGAAATATCTGGTTACCCCATCTTTATTTCAACATGGACAGCATGTGAGTTCCCTGACTGTTTGTGCTTATCTTCGATGACAGGAATTAAGCCTCGCTTTGGACCTCATTGTCTGCAGCTGCCTCTTGCCTTTAAGTAGCAGGCAGTTGCTATACAAATTTGCTTGTGGAAAGTACTTGTACATTGTCCCGTCTGAGCTCTGCCTTACCTTTGTTTTGCCTGCTGCCTGAATCTTACTACCCCTTGCCTGCCGCCTGCCTCGACCTCTGAATCAGACCTGACTACCCCTGGCCTGCCTCAGACCCTGACCTGACCATCCGTTACCTGCCTCAACCCCGGAACCGTACTTGACTACCCCTGCATCTCAGGCCTCTGATCCCAGGCCAAAGTCTGTGTATTACTCCCTACCTCTGCCCTGTGGGTCCATATCCTGTCCTGCAGTCAGCAATGTTACACAAACGCTTCCAGTATTATTCATTATTTTAAATATTAAAGCATTGACATTAATCCAGGATTACATGCATGCAAAGGAAGTAGCATGCTTGCAATAGGTTCCCCATTCAATAACCACTTTATAGTACCATTTTCCATCTTACTATTTCCTACTTCAATCCCTTATTTAATTTTTTAACTTTTTATTTGTACAAAAAGGTATTTCAGTTGGGGTACAAAATAAAGAAACCGTAGGGGTACAACACCAGTTTAAGTGCATACATTTGCAATGCATTTTACAGTGAGGGGGGTACTGTAGGAGAGGAAAACAAGGGGATAGAACAATCGTGTAAATGCATACATTGTTTGATGAGAGCTGATACGACACTTGACTGGATGTAGACAATTGTTTGCAGTGTTTAAGATTGGGAATGATATTGAGTGCAGGGAGGGCAGTGGAATATATATTAGCTGTGGGAGTATATATTATTTGTCATAGTCTGCTGTGGGGATTGGTTCTCACTCTTAGCAAGATATACATTTGGAGGTATATTATATTATGTCTTATAACTCGCCGTTTTGCCCGGGATCCACTCTCACCTGAGGCCATGACTAAGCAGGCCGAAGGGGCTGCCTCATGCTAGGACCGTGTCCCAATCTATTGGGGGATCATTGAAAAATCTAATCCAGGTTTCCCAAATTCTAGAAAAGCTAGGACATCTGTCTGTTAAGAAGCTTGTGAGCTCCGTTGTCATCATGTGTCAAATATTGTTTTTGACTTTATCAATACTTGGGGTGTCTAGCTGCTTGCACTGGCCTGCTGCGCAACAGCGTGCTGCTGTGCCTATGTTTTACCAGCTTGCATGTCCAGTGGAGGAGATCGTGAATAGGTTTATTAAGAATCGCCACCAAGATTCACCGCTGTCCCAAGGATTCCCGAGATTAGTTTGAGTATCCTGGACCACATTATCGTCATTTTAGGACAATCCCACCATACAGTATGTGTCTGAGTGTGCCCAGTTGCCCGAAGGCCCTGAAACATACTGGGGGAACCTTGGGGTACATCTTGTGCAGTCACAGTAGCTTTAAGTACCATCTGTGTATAATTTTGTATGCGGTTTCTTTTGTAGTGATGCATGTGGCTGCAGCCTCACAGTTGTCCAACCAATCCTCCATTTCATGCTAGGCACGAAGTCCCTCTCCCACTGTGGCATGAACCGGCTTTTCACTTCTCTATTGGGGTTTCGGACTTTCTGGTATATTGATGAGGCCACTGCAACTCACTCTGGTCCCACACACACTTTCAAAGTAAGATGAGGAGGGAGTTGTGGTCATAGCCAGTCTCCCGGATACGAAATGGGGCAATTGCATGTATCGAAAACTCTCTCACTCCGGCAATCTTCTTTCTTTGAGCATTTCAAATGGAATTAATTTGTCCCATGATACTATTTCTTTTAACTTGGTGATG